>NC_142930.1:23597784-23630284 GCF_046866305.1 Octopus bimaculoides | reverse complement strand
GGGGACATTGTCAATAAGTGGATTATAAAATTCACAACTTTCCAGGACAAGTGGACTCCTGAAATGGCCGTAGAAAAACCTCTTACCTGTTATTACCTTAGGACTCTTAAAACAAATATACTTCTCTCACTTTTAAATTTCTCATTAAGGTTTCTCACTGCCGTCAATGTAATTTCTAACTTTTAAATTTTTATTTTAAATTCTAAACTTTTAGAATGGTAGCCATGATAAAACTCCGAGTTTCGGATGTCGCGGCGGAAGCCCATGCCGGCATCTCTCCAGTTATCGGGCCATCAAAAACAATGCTATGAAAATGACAGTTAAACAAAGGGAAATTACTGTGTGGTTGACCGTTATTAAGACAAAAGAGCTATTAGAATGACTGCTAAGTAAGGGGAGGGAGTAAAGGTAAGGGAGTAAAAATGTTCATAGCAATCGCGTAAGCGCGCATGTCCACAAATACACAAGCGCGCACGCACACCTACATACATATGCCTGTGTGTATATGCTCGTCCACACACGCTTGAAATATACACATGCGCACCCACACATTCGCCCAAAGAAGTTTATACATACACGCGCACGCACTCACAGACACACACGCACACAAAAAGGTTCTTATACACGTCTATATACGTACATACTCGCATGTGCGCGCGTGTGGATGTGTGCATGCATGCGGGTATGTGCGGTCATTTTCTTTTGTCTTAATAACGGTCAATCACAGTAATTTCCCTTGGTTTAACGGTCATTTCATAGCATTGTTTTGATGGCCCGATAACTGAAGAGATGCCGGCATGGGTTTCCATTACGACATCCGAAACTCGGAGTTTTATCATGGCTACCGAATAATTGTCACACACACACACACACACACATATATATATATATATATATATATATATATATATATATATATATATATATGTATGTATATACTTGTGTATGTTTGTTGGTTTGTGTGCTTGTTTGTGTGTGTGTGTGTGTGTGTGAGTGTGTGTGTGTGTGTGTGTGTGTGCGTGTTTGTGTATGTGTATGTGCATGTGCATGTATGTGTGCGTGCATATATGTGTGTATATGTTAGCACGTAATTTTATGCGCATATGTCTGTTATCATGTCTTAGTGATAGACGGGAGCTTTAAATTCGGCGAGTAAATACCAGCGCAATATGTTGATATCACGTGATCTAGCTAGAGAGACGCCCATGGCAGACAGTTCCCATTTGCTAACGATATATGTTTGTGCTCTTAGTACCATGCGCTTTTATTAGAGGATCTCTCAACGTGAATAATACAGTATTCGGCCTTCTAATAATACATCAACATCGTTAATATATTTATATTTATAGATGTATATGTGCGTGTATGTGTGTTTGTTAGTGTGTGTGTGTGTGCGCGCGCGTGTGCGTGTGTGTGTGTGTGTGTGTGTGTGTGTGTGTGTGTGTGTGTGTGCAAATCTGTATATTTATATATGGAGATGTAAGAACTTGTTGCAATGAGTGACTTCAGCAATATATATTAAGTACTAAGTACTCGTCTACACGAATTTGTGAGTGAGTGCGTGTGTGTATATGAGTGTACGTGTGTGTGTGTGCGCGTGTATGTGTGTGCGTGTGTGTGTGTGTGTGTGTGTGTGTGCGTGCGCGCATGTACGTGTGTCTGTATGTGTGTATGTGTGTGTCTATTGACGGTTACAACATCTACCTTTTTATGTGTAATGTTGTAATGTCTCTTTATTGAAGCAATTATTCTCGATATATAGTGCAAAAACTTACTTTATTAACACGACCCATTCTTCCATTGAATTGTTCTCCACGTTTAACTGTTTTCTTATTGCATTTTATTAAAGCATTCAATGAAATAAACCAAACGTTTTACATTATAGTCATGTCGCTTATAGAGTTTTTGCTGTATTTTCAAACGACTTCATTGAAAATTTAGTGAATACATTACTTCAAAGACCTCAATTTCATTGCTTTGTAATTCTGAAATTTCATCAGTTACTGTTATTTTTTGAAGGATGTTATTTCCTGTTTTCAGCTTTCAATGTCAAACGTCAATGAATCATTGAACTCAAATATATTTACAGTTTATATATAGATAATTATTCCAAATGAGAGATCAAATGGCCTAGTTACCATGCTTACCATCTTGTCAGTGTACTATTTTCGTGAACATAATATTTCACTTTTAAATGATTCTATACATCTAAAAATATGTACCACATCGTTGGAAGGGCCTGCTACTCAAAGAAACAGTTGGAGTAATATCGGTTTGAAATTTTGGTACAAGGCCAGCAAGTTCGGGACAGAGCCCCAATTGCTCAACTGGTACTTATTTTATCGACACCGAAGGGATGAAAGAAAAAGTTTACCTCGACGGAATTTGAACTCAGAACGTGAAGATTGACAAAATGCCGCTAAGCTTTTTTTCCGGCATGCAAATGATTCTGCTAGCTCGCCACCTTCAGTATGAGTAATATCAAATTTTGGCACAAGGCCATCAAGTTCGGAGGGGTGGGTAATTTGATTACATCGATTACACCTATAACACTCACAAGCTATTTTTCTAATCGATATTTAAGTACATATGCTATCATATTGCAATCAGATTAATAGATCATGTCCATGTTAAGAGTTGGTGATTAAAATATTTGTATCGAGTCAACAACGTTCATGTATCTAGGGCGTCTATTGTTCTCGTGAAACACTGGATCTTCACTGAGATTGTTCCCCTCTAAGCAACAAGCCTTATCTAGGTATATTATTGTATAAATCAGACATATCCATACAAACATGTGTGTGAAGGTAGATACGTAAGGCAGATGTAGATATGTACGTATGTATGTGTGCATGTATATTTTTATGTATATTTTTTTCTTTTTGTAGGAAACACAAAGTGTGAGTCGGATCAGTTTAAATGTCGCAATGCTTACTGTATTACACAAAAACAGGTGTGCAACGGGAAAACGGATTGCCTAATGTCAAAATGGGACGAATTTCATTGTGGTAAGTTGGTAGAAATTATCATCTGTTTCTAATTTATTTCGTGAAATTCTTTATTTGATGTTTTATTCCAGCGATGCATTGGATTATGTAAAGTCTGAAAATGGTGAAGATGTAACTGAATTGCCAATCAAAATCAGTTGATTTCTTACACCGTTGTTTTGAGTGAGTGTATCTATGACTAAATTTATTGCAGCATTTCAATGATTCTTGTCCTTATTTTATCGACGATAAGTTAAAATAGGGCAAGTAAGGGAAGCTCTACGTGGTTATTCGAAATGAATAGAAAACCGGCCACATCTCCCTTAAATCATACCTAGTCAGTCTTAAAGATAGGAAGCAAAAGAGACTGTTTTCCATCTTACACTATTCTTTAAATAAATGCATACATGTCTTCGGTTATTGATCGTTTGGCTATCTTTTAGCTAAACAGGAATTGTAAAACTATCATTTCAAAACCTGTGCGAATAGCATATAGCCTTTCTAGCAATCGCACATTAGTATGTTGCGATTGTTTGGCGAAGTTCTTATGACTGGTATTGCAATAGAAATCCTGTGGATATGTAAAGCGAGCCAATGACAAAAACGACAGAAAGAAAATTCTTCCAGAGCAAAACGATTGAGCGAATTACAGTTTTGTTGCATATGAAGGTGAGTCACTTTAAAACATCTCATAATTACGTTTCTGCCATTAATATCATTGGTAATGACAATATGAAATTGAATAATAAAGAGTCTTTGACATGAATCAGGTGATGTAATATTTTTTCCTGCCATGCCAATCTTATTTTCTTTGTCTATATTTTTGCCCAATTCTTATTCAACATTTTATGACAGACAGACTTAATGCAAGGAACACGAATTGACTGAATTTGTTTGGTTTCTTTTATGCGAAGATTCTCTTATGGTTTTCATAAATCTTAAGAGTTTTTTTTACGATATAAATGAAATGAAAACATTTCATCTGGGAATATAAATTGAAACCTGGCATCAATATAATGCTAATGAGACACAATTCTATATTGAAGAACAGTAGAAATGTGAAATGAAGCTGTAAATTTGCTGTCTTTGTCTAGCACATTATGGGAAAGGACATTGTTTTAACCGATGTTTGAAACTGCATCGACGTTCTCTCTTTTAGAGGCTTCTTGCTTTAGGACTTTTGCTTAAAATTTTATTGCACTTTATTCTTTTTTCTTTTACTGGTTTTAACCACTGAGTTGAGACAATGCTACAGCACTGCCATCAATTGTTTGAATCACTACAAAAATAGATGTATTGGAGAGTATAAAAACTGTACAGATACGTGGGTCTTAGGTGCCCATAAATGGTATTCTTTTACTGAAAGAAAATCTATAATTCCGCTATTCCGCTTATTTGTGCAATATTTCTGGTTTTGTCTATTATCTCGAATACTAATAGAAACCATAGCGTATCGAACAATATACAGTACGTTAATTTGTTGCATCTCAGGATATCAAGTACTCTAATGATGAGATAAGAACCAATAGCTGATACAATGATATCCCAAGTGACCCAAAATGAGAGTCTGTGTGCTGTGGCTTAATCTGCTAGAAACAACAGACATTATCACCAAATCACATTCTGCTGTCTTTCAAAGAAAAAAATAGAATTCATTGAATAATATAACTTTTGATATAAGGTTTCTGGGAAAACAAATTCGGCTTGATTATGACTCCAATGACCAGTGGTACATTGGCACTATACAAAGGAACAAAAACAATATCCTATGGAGTCAGTTGTTTGTCACTATAAATAAAAGAAAAACGGCACATTTATGTTTTCTGAATCTTGAAGGACCTCTTGAGAATCAATGCGTAACTCCTGATTCATGCTGCAAATCAAATTGGCTAACAGAAACCTCCTCTGTAATAAGACAGACATCAATGACAAGAAAATTTCCTCGATGATCTGCTATTTATTTCTTACAGTCAGATAACTGAAGAAATATTGAATAAAGTATTCTATCTAAAATATCAACATAATGCCCGTGCCATTTCGATATTTTACGTTTGAATTATGTTCAAATAAATATAAGAAAGACAATTGATTTCATTCTCTGATCCGTAAAACAAAACAAACCATTTCCTACAGATTTATATAATTTACAAAGGTCAGCACGTGAACTTTACCTTATATGAAACTTAGAACAATTTACTGATGCAAAATGTTCAGACAAGCTTTATTGTTATAACCAATCATTTGTGTGAATTCACATTCTTCCCTAAGAAAATATCAGAATATTGGACGTCATAAGATTTTTTTCTAGTCCGGTAAACCTAAATCAGCAAGGGACAATTCAATTATAGCAATTTTCAAATGTACCATTTATTTACTAATTTACCATCTCTAACATATAATAATCGTTCTACATTTAGAGAAAATATTCTACATCATTATCGAATTTACAGGCATAAGCTGTACGCATAATGATCAATTTTTTAACTTTTGGTGTCATTGAAACACTGCAGAATATTTTCTTTCCATAAAATGTTTCTAGTAAAGGGCAGCCCCTTGGAGCTAATTGCTCTCCAAGCTACACCGCATATCTAAGATACAAACTGAACTCGGTACTCCACTGTTCAGAGTATTTAATAGCTCTTATATGCATATATTTATTACTAGGCTGACTAAGCTAATGAGAACTAATTACTTTATCTAAAAACAGTTAATAACCGTATATTAAGAGTTTCTACTAGAGTTGGCCTTAATGGAACCAAAAGTTCTTTTTTAGAATGTGGAAATACCAGACAGTAAATTAATACCATATTCACTGACTAGAAGTCATAAATGGTTGACTACAACGAGATGATTATTCCAGATAATTCATTAACCATGGCATATGTAACATAAAATCTATAATTTGAACAGCAAACGATGGGACTCTGGAGTAGATGTAAATAATTTATTCTTGTCTTCGCGATGTCAGTTAACTAGAATATAGAATCTAAATTCAGACATATTACTGGTAAACATTTTTGAGACTTCATATGTATGAAAAATTTCTTTCCATGGCTTGATCAGAGTGGAAAGATAGTGTTTAAGATCGTATCAATTTCTCTTATACTAGTGGTAGATATGAAGAAATCACGACACATTGCATTTATTCCACCATGGGGATGCTCACTCTTCTTGTTTGTTCATTTTTACTTACAAGGTTTTGGTCGTCTCGAGGTTATTGTAGATGTCATTTACACAAACCACAACGCAGTCGAGTTCAAAGCAAAGCCAAATCGATCATAGTGAGTGTAATGACCAGAAGGTGATCACTGACCCTCTAAAATAACTGCCCATTTTTAAATAATATGAATTACACAAATGATATAATCACTTAAAGAAAGTTATAGCTAATGCTTCTGGAGTTTTATTGAGTGTTGTTATTGATTAGTCCCAGTCTACGCTGATCGAGTTTACCCAGCAATGCAGTCATGCAGCCCTAGTTTCCTTTTACAGATACAGTTATTTTAGAATTACATTATTCAATGTAACCTTTAATTTGTAAGATAGTAATGTGCGAAGTAGATGAGATTTCCTTACCATTTCTGAATAATTGAATGACTATGTGGCGGGCGTTTAATTATTACTCCTAGTAAACGTTTCTGCTGCTCTAAAGTTCCAGCAGACCTAGAGAAGCCAACTTCAGATTCTGCTCCATTTCCATCCGATTTCAGGCACCGAGTTTACATTTCGAGCATATTGGAGCAGAACGGACACAGAGATCTTAGAGAAACGAAGTCAATTATAAATATATGTGTGAGAATGTATAAATATTATATTGTAGTTTACCGAATTACGTATATTTTTTAATTAATTTGGTAGTTTTGATTTCAACAAGCTTTCGTTAATATCAGTACATTTGAAGTAGAGGATAAAACTCTCACCTTTCATGTTATCTGAATACAACATGTAGATGGAAACTGTCAAATCAATTTTCCCAATTTTCCCTAAACATTGTTATATCACTAAAAATTCCTTATGGCATCAGAGTACGTTACTTTATATTCAAAGCTTAAAACTCGCCGAGGTCAAACTTGTCTGTTATTCTACGGAGCTCCATAAATGCTTGTTTTAACGTTTACTATTTTCATATTCTCATCAGCGCATCTTCTGTTTTATTTTATTTTATTTATTTATAAGCCAATTTATCATTAGTCATTTATTGTACTGAGCATCTTATCTTTCTTTGCAGACAATGTAAATACACATGCGTAGGTGCACGCGCGCGTGCTATTACTACTACTTTTAACGTTACGAGCAGGCAGAATGATTGAAAGTTAACTATATTACATAGTTTGGCTTAAACGTCAGCGTTTCTGTGAGCATGGTGTGTTTCAGTGGGTGCTTTACCTGAGATGTAAGACGTATATTCTTTAGCTGTTGGATTTATGGAAATCATATAAATGGGATATAAATCTATATCTGCGTCACATTATGAAATGTGTTAAACCACAAGCCTGTGCATATGTTGAAAGGGTATGGCAGCGGTGAATTAGATAATATATTTTATAAAAAGAAAAAACAATCATGTTTGTGCATTTTAAAACGAGAGCTATCCAATTTATTGTTTGGAAAATAGCATTTGTTACTGTGTGGAGGTGATAATTATTATTATTTATGAAGGAATCGTGCAAGCAGAATCGTTAGTAGGCCGGGCAAAATGCTTAGCAACATTTCTTTCGACTTTACACTTCGAGTTCAAATCTCACCGTGGTCGACTTTGTCTCTCATCCTATCGGGGTCGATAAAATCAATACCAGTTGATGCTGGGTGAATGAAATCGACTAAACCACTTCCCACCAAATTCCAGGCTTTGTGCTTATAATAGAAACGATTCTTAATATTTAAGTTGCAAACTATTATTTGACGGTGAACGAAAACTTGTTAATATTGTTCGCATGTCTTGATAGTATTTCAGTAGATTTAAAGCATGTGAATGCATGAAGCAATTACTACTTTGTGTTTATTTCAATATTTTGGTCTCGTACTGCAGAATTGATGGACCTTCTATGGCTCAAATACTACATAACACATTTCATTCAATATAAATTTTATCTAAGTATCTAAATATTGTAGATAATCCGCTTTGAATTATTACAAATATCTATGCTAATAGTTTCGTTTCTTAAATTGATTGACAGTCAGTTATATATAACCAGTGCTGGTGAATGCGTTCTTGAATTTTCTATTTTTCTAAGTGGCAAGACAAATTCTGTATTTTGATGATCTTTTGATGACGGTGGTTAGAATGTTCATGTATGTATGTATGTATGTATGTATGCATGCATGTATGTATGTATGTGTTAGCAGATGCTAGTGCTAGAGTATTACTGAAGGAGTGCCAATATCGAGCAGCATATTTTCAGCGATTTTGGGGGTTAAAGATTTTCCTGTGCATATACCCAAAATGTTCAAATATGATGGATTGCGTGTAACTATGATAGATAGTACGTTCTTTGAAACCTCTAGAAAGCAGATAATTGTTATCACTGCTCTAGTCATGATACCTTATCGTAATTGCTGCGATCTATTTGCACAAATCAGGAGATAAGTCACTAAGTGGCTTGATCACTAAGTTAGTGACCAAACCAATTACTGAATTGTTATTTACATGTAAGGCTTACATCGTTTGCTTTGAATTTTGGGGATTAACTCTGAATGGTATAACGAAAGAATTGATTATTTTGAGGGCAACTGCTTACGTTTTAGTTTCAGATCTTTGAGTATTTTGGCTACATCGCTCTTGAACTCACTACCCACTCACACACTCATAAAACCAATAACACGCACTTATACGTCTGATACACACACTTGTGGTCCTTGCTTCTGTCAGCTTGCCAGACATCAAGATGTTGCCAGCTTCCTGTCCAGCCACGCGGTTCAAGAAATTCTCTTATCTAATGCTTCTAGTGTCACTGAAATGCTAATCTTATTTCTAACAGTACCATGTGATCAGCAGCAGCTCACTGTCCAGTAGCCAACTTGGACTCCCTCTAGCCACTTTCGATTTCGTATGTTTCTTCATTCGGCAATATAAACCTAGACGATCCGGATTTCTGTTAGAAGCCTGCAAAACATTCAGTCGCATCGAGCCGAATCAAAACTGTTGCAAAATAATGTGTGTGTACGTGAGTCTGTGTGTGTGTGTCTGTATGTGTGCGTGTGTGGGGGGGAGAGAGAGAGAGAGAGGAGGAGAGAGTGAAAGAGAGAGATGGAATCAAAGTGTCGAAATAATTTCCGAGCAATCTCAAATGGAATACTTTACTCAAGATGTAACTAGACATTTCTTCGTCTGCTTTCTTCTACTTCCTTTCTACTTGTGTACTACATTGCTTCAAGCGAACAACAACGCTCATATATATATATATATATATATATATATATATATATATATTCTTTTTTTCTTTTATTTGTTTCAGTCATTTGACTGCGGCCATGCTGGAGCACCGCCTTTAGTCGAGCAAATCGACCCCGGGACTTATTCTTTGTAAGCCTAGTACTTATTCTATCGGTATCTTTTGCCGAACCGCTAAGTTACGGGGACATAAACACACCAGCATCGGTTGTCAAGCAATGCTAGGGGGACAAACACAGACACACAAACACACACACATACATATATACATATACATATATACGACGAGCTTCTTTCAGTTTCCGTCTACCAAATCCACTCACAAGGCTTTGGTCGGCCCGAGGCTATAGTAGAAGACACTTGCCCAAGGTGCCACGCAGTGGGACTGAACCCGGAACCATGTGGTTGGTAAGAAAGCTACTTACCACACAGCCACTCATTGATATTAATGATACTTTTTATGTTGAAAAGGAAACTATATCAGCAATATAGCCATCAATGTGTTGTGAAATAAAATATATTGGAGAATATGCCATATCAGTTTGTAATATCCCTGAGGAAAGAATAAATGGTGATTCTCTAACGTATTTCGATATTAGAGCTCTGTTTAGACAATTTACGCCCTGATTTTCCTATATATACTTTGAAACCACTCTACCAATATCTTCTTTTTTATTTTGTTTTGCTGTTGTCTTTTCTGTTTTTGTTCTCGGAGAATTTTTAAAATATATAGGCCTTTGTTTATAAGTCAAATGATTCGATTACACATCTCGATATACGTTAAAACTTATTACCGCTTGATGCCTTATCCTCTATATCATATATCCATTATCTGAAATACACTTTATCTCTGTATCAGTATTCAATTATTTTAGCAAGTTGCTAGCAAATAAATATTCATTCTAATTAGAGTTAATGGTGTCTTGGAGTCATTATGTTTAGTTACATTATAAATAACTATATGATTTATGTCTCCTTCGTCATCAAAATGTGGGTGCATGACCTCTGAAAAGAATTGCAATTAAGCTCACAACCAATCAAATGAATTTCGTTTTCTCTTTTTACGGAGATAAATAGAAAACAGTTTCTATTCCACTATACAATATGGCGAATGAGGAAAAGAACTTCTACTGATTCATAGGCTATGTAGTTATTTGATATGTGTATAAACACGCACATACTCAGTGCATACATACATAAATTCTTACACACACATATGTACATACACAATAACACATATATTTACTATAGGTGTCGAAATTCTTGTGACATTCGGTCGATAACTGATGAGTGATGTCATCTCATATGCGTGGAGCGTGTATGTTTCTGTTATTTCGTACATTACCCCGCCACTGTACCAGATATTTTACCACACAAATATATATATATATATATATATATATATATATATATATATATATATATATACCATATATATACCATATATATGTGTGTGTGTATGTATATATATGTATATATATATATATATATATATATATATATATATATATATATATATATATATATATATATATATTTGTGTGGTAAAATATCTGGTACAGTGGCGGGGTAATGTACGAAATAACAGAAACATACACGCTCCACGCATATGAGATGACATCACTCATCAGTTATCGACCGAATGTCACAAGAATTTCGACACCTATAGTAAATATATGTGTTATTGTGTATGTACATATGTGTGTGTAAGAATTTATGTATGTATGCATTTAGAGAATTAACATATATATATATATATATATATATATATATATATACAGGTGGAATAGCCCAACATGTGCCATTCGAGCAGTCCTCACTGATGATGATTACGGTTAGAGGAAACTAGACGTCTAGTCTAGAAATTTACGGCTCGGTATGGGGCGATTGCTTCCATTGTCACTATGTATGCATCTGCACTGTTCCTATAGCATTAAGAGTAATTTAACTCTTATTTCTAGCAATGTAGATGCGTCGGTAACCTTAGTCACAGTGACGATTGAATTTCTCCATTGTGGCATCACATTGTACCTAGCCGTTTATAAATTGATTATGTTTATATATATATATATATATTATGTTTATCTTGATTACGTTTATATATATATATATATATATATATATATATATATATATATATATATATATATATATATATATATATATATATATATATATATATATATATATATATTTATATATATATATATATATATATATATATATATATATATATATATATATATATATATATTTATATATATATATATATATATATATATATATATATATATATATATATATATATATATATATATATATATATATATATATATATATATATACGTCTTGCAAATATATAACTGGGTGTTGAGGCAGTTACTCAACAACTCAAATGTGGACGTAATATACCTTGATTTTGCAAAAGCTTTTGACAAAGTGGATCATGGTGTGATATGCCACAAACTGCGTGATCTTGGCATAGCTGGAAAACTTGGAGAGTGGTTACATGACTTTCTGAAAGATAGAAGTCAGGCAGTAGTGGCTAATGGAGCCACCTCTATGAAAACACAAATAATGAGCGGTGTTCCACAGGGCACTGTCTTGGGACCATTGCTTTTTATAGTCGCTCTCTCAGATATGCCTTCAAGTGCCCGGATAGCCACTCTTGCAAGCTACGCAGACGATACAAAAGTCTCGCAGAAAATACAGAACCCCAGTGATGTTGCACACCTGCAGCAGGAATTGGACTCAGTTTACAGATGGGCTGAGGACAATAATATGCAGTTTAATGCTGAAAAATTCCAAGCCCTGCGCTACCAACGTCCAAAACTGAATATGAAACTTACAGAGTACACTGGTCCACAGGGAATTTCAACCCCAGAGCCTAAATCAGTGAGAGACATGGGTATCGACATGAGTGATGATATCTCTTTCCAAGTTCACATTACCAGAATGGCAACAAAGTGCAGACGATTGGCTGGATGGATCCTGAGAACATTAAGAACCAGAGATAAGGAAACCATGATGATCCTCTGGAGGACATTCGTCCTCAGCCGCCTAGATTACTGCTCACAGCTGTGGTCACCCACCAGTCTGCAATTAACGGCAGACCTTGAAGCAATCCAGAGGAGATTCACAAAGACGATTGTCTCTTTGCAACTGCTCAGCTACTGGGAACGGCTGAAACAGCTAAGACTCTACTCCCTGGAGAGAAGGCGGGAGAGGTATGCGGTAATATACATCTGGAAGATCCTGGAAGGAATTGTGCCAAATTTTGGCATTGAAAGCTACACCAATGCCAGAACGGGACGACCCTGCATAGTGCCAAAGATCCTAGCAATGCCATCGCGCTTCAGGACCAGTTGGGATTCAGGGTCCCACAGCTTTTTAATATTCTCCCAAAGAGCCTGAGGAATCTGCACAAAGTAGATGTAGGAGTTTTTAAATCAAAGCTGGACCTCTTCCTATCGAGAGTCCCAGATGAACCTACCTCGCGGCAGGAGGTGCAAATGAGGGTTGCTAAATCAAACTCCATTCTTCACCAAGTGCCACATATTGTAAGAGGCTCCCTGTAATAACAGTGTAGCAACATGGTGGTGCATCAGCATGGCCGCAGCTCTAAGCTGAAACTATATATATATATATATATATATATATATATATATATATATATATATATATATATATATATATATATATATATATATATATATATATATATATATATATATATATATATATATATATATATATATATATATATATATATATATATATATATATATTATATATATATATATATATATAACAAAAAACTGGGATTAAAAAGTAACAAAAAACTGGGATTAAAAAGTCCTGGCAGATATCAAGCAAGCACTCAGTATAAAGGAATGAGGTTAAATTTCGAACAAGTAGATAGCAGTAAATGTATGTAGGAAGCAAATCCCAAGTAAATGTTCATGTATGGCAGGTACGAAATTCAGAGTATTAACATCAATCAATAATATGCACGAAGAAAGTCTTTATTTTAGACGGCACCTTAAAAATCCAACAACTGTTTCAATTGTATTAACATAGACGTTTTGAAAAAAAAACTTGTACTTGCATGTCCTACCAGTCGATAGCTCCGCATACCGGAAGCCAGCAAGTGTATGAGACCATAAGGAAAGAATGCACGCCGTTTCGGAGCCTACCTCTCGCCAGCATCATTGCGCACCGGCCTCCTCTATGACATGAGGTCTACACATACTAGCTCAACTGGTTATCAGATATCGTTCAATATTCTTCTAGCTATCGCTCATCGTCTCTTCTTTAACCAAATTCAGTGGCTAACGTTTTCCACTGAATTTTGGATATCGCTCATGGTGGTATTTGCTTTACGATGAGTAAGGCCTAGCGATAACAGCAGTCGCCGCACACGGTGTCCAACGAATCCTCTACATCCGACTTCGATTGGAAAATGCTCCGTTTTTCCAGTCTGCGTTTTCACATTCCTCGGTCAATATTTCGAGCCCGAGCGGTGTCCATGTTATCTTCATGAGGAACCTTTAACTTGACTAGATTCATTCACCACTCTCTTTCTTTCACGCCACATTATAATATCCGGGTTCTTTCGTAACTGGGGTAGGAAAGAATCCTTGGTACCATGGTAAATCTGATCTTGTGCAGCTGAAACCCGTATGTCTCTTTCGTCAGTTCTGGAGCAACTTGACATACACGGGTCTGATACCCAGATATTCAGTGATTATGGGCTAAACTGAACCGTAACTAATCTACAGATTCTCTAATAACTCACGGATGGTGATTCGATGATTTCCACTCACAGCTGTACTCACATCTGCAATGGTTTTCTCAGATCTGTTGGTTGTGGGTCTCCCGAAACGTTCGTCAATATCGACATTTTCTCGGTCATCGTCTGAACCCCTCATACACTTGTTTGCGCTCATACATTCCTCTCCATACACTTTCTGCAACTTCGTGTACGCCTCTGAGCAGGCGTCGGCGTGACAACTTGTTCTGTTATCGTCAATTCGACGATTACATGCTACATACGCAGAAGTGAGCTAGAACGTTAAAACTTAGTGCACATGCACAGCAGAGTCAGTGTGGGCCAAGAAAATCAATCTGTGCCAAGCGGCTTTACTCTGCGTGCTTTATCTTCGTTACTATGTTGACAGTCCGGATACGTCTTGATCAAACCTAGTTTTATATATATATATAACTTAGTTTGTGTGTGTGTGTGTGTGTGTGTGTGTGTGTGTGTGTGTGTGTGTGTGTGTGTGTGTGTGTGTGTGTGTGTGTGTGTGTGCGTGTGTGTGCGTGTGTTTGTAAACATGCTTCACTTCTTCAAACTGGGAACATACATTACTTATGTTCCAGAGATAGTTTTAGATTCTTAAAAGTTTTCACATAATGAGTAGTGGGGCCTCTAGAGCTAGAAAACCCCCCTTTCCTGATGTAAGTATGAGTACTGTGAAGAAGAGAAGTAACTTTTTGTGAAGTAACTATTCTTGAAATTTGCTAAGATATTGATATTATTTACCTTTTTTTTATTGAAATTTCATTATTAACGTATAATTGCCATCTTAGTTTATTACATCATATTTTTTGACATAATGCCTCCGAAAACGGCGGTAGCAGAGAAATTGAAAAGAAGGAGAGCAAATGAATCCTCACATGAGACTTCCATTAGACAATTATAAAATGCTGTATGTGCAGCTACTGCAAGAGCAATGGAAAGCGATGACCAGCGTAGTATTCGCCTGGCCAGGAATGCTGTATTAACAGCTTCAGCCAATCCTCACCCTACCACGACATTTCTTTCATGTAGACTTCTCTCATGCGGTGCTGTTGAGCACGCCCACAGGTTTAATTCATCACATAGGCGTAGTTATTGTCTGCTGATTGTTCAGCGTAGTATCGCCGCCTACAACCACGAAGGAGTCTATACCCACTGAGAACATTTTGGTGCGTTCAAAAATCACATACTCCCACCCACTTTTCTATGACAACGTTAGGGCCTGGAATCTTTAAGATGGATGCATGACATGTCACTTAGTCCAATTAGCCCTTCATTTACTCTAAAAATGTTTTGTCGACAATGCTACACGTCCCCATATCATATTTCAACTTAACTGTACGATATATGCAAACTATGCTGTTTAAATCCCGAGCAACGCCGGGTACGTCTGCAAGTAAATACATATTTTTATATACATACACGCACACACACACACACACACAGATATATATATATATATATATATATATATATATATATATATATATATATATATATATATATATATATATATATATATATATATATATATATATATATATATATATATACATACATATATATATATATATATATATATATATATATATATATATATATATATACATATAATTTTACCGTTTTTCCAGCCTACAAATGTCCGTATCCCACAGACGAATGCGCTTGTTTCGATATCTCAATGAACTGTACAAATCGCGGCCTTTTTCATGTTCCTAAGAACAATGAAGGATCAATTCAGTTGTAAGTATCCAGAAACATCCAACAATTAAATAATTTATTATATGTACTTGTGAGTGTACGTTAATGTGTATTTGACCATGCAAATGTAAATTGTTCAGCTATATATATTTGCTTTAATATTTTTAGATAAGTTTTTTCTCCTGTTATTTTTCTTTTGACACTGTCACATTTCTCTTTTACATACATCTGCTAACACTAAGACTTTGTTATATAAATTACGTATTAGCGTGCAATACGACTGCAGCGTGAAGGCTTTATGTGGGGGGATTCGTATCCTGTCTTCGATGCTGCTTTACGACTTTAACAAAGACAAACGATACACACGTAATCTCTTTGCTGGCTACAGTTATTTGTAGGTGGATACGTTTAGGGTGACCATGTGTGTGTATGTGTGTGTGTGTCTGTCTGTCTGTCTGTGTGCTTTATCGATGTACAGCATCTATTGTTCAACGTTCTTAGCTGAGAGTTAAAAAAAGAAAATGAAGACTTAACATATTCTATGCATTTGATAATTACCACTGTGTAAAACTTTCCTAGTTCTGAATAGGGAAGCAACAGGTATATTTTTTAACTGATCAATCCACGTATATCTTGCTAAGTACAGGAGTATACACCTGGGTGGAAAGGGTCTCAGAAGAGATTACAGACGTCTGACGAAAGATTTCCAGACAAATGGGCATTAGATAAAATAAGAACAATAATAAACAAGTGAAGGGCGAATATATAGTGCATGTGTTTATTTGACAAGAAAAAAATGAGCGTCTCAAAATATAGCAATATCTGTTTCAACGATTTCACATCAGGAATCTTGCAAAACAAATTCATAAGCGTAAATATATATATAACGGTGTGTGTTAGTACTAAGAGCCCGTTACCTCATATCCATACTTCCGGCACAGTAGCCAGTGAAGATTTTGGGCTATCTTGTCGTGTCTACGCTTGTATTCTTTCTGCGTAAGACTTTTAACGGGCCCTAAGAATGTGAGTGATGATTTCGACCCTCTTCCCACTCATTCTACAGAGGTTAGTTGCACTTGTGTTGTATATATCCATTTTCACTGAGTTGGTGTTCAATGCGGACACAGGAGAGCTAGGAAGAAGGGGAGATTATAAAGTAGTGGTGATCTCAAAACGAAGGTGCGCGTGCGTGTGTATGTGAGAGCGTGTATGTGCGTGTGGAAGGGGGCTGGTGACATTGACGTGTGTACATGTGTAGGTCTGTGGATGGTGGGGTAAGTACTGGCAAGTGGTCAGTGCTAGTGTGTGCGCTGGTGTTGGTGCTGGGAAGTGGTCAGTGTTTGTGCGTGTGCGTATGTGTATATAAGTGGAAGAGAGGTAGGGAGAGAGGCGAGAGATAAAGAAAATGTAAGTAAAGCGTCAATACGCATGCAAATTATGTATGTATTAGATATTGGAATCGATTAGTAATTTTCAAAATGACACACTTATAGCATTTACGCTCGTAATCTTTTTATCGTATTTAGTTTCAAATTCGTATAGACGTTTATCATTTGTTTGATTATTGTTTTAGACATCGAATATACTGATCAGACAGAAGTAATGTGCGTA
Source organism: Octopus bimaculoides (assembly GCF_046866305.1). Taxonomy (NCBI): domain Eukaryota; kingdom Metazoa; phylum Mollusca; class Cephalopoda; order Octopoda; family Octopodidae; genus Octopus; species Octopus bimaculoides. Next base: position 23,612,793 of record NC_142930.1, on the reverse strand, counting down.
CGCATGAGAGTGTGTTTATTTATATATGAAATTATGTATACATGTGTGGTATTGTTGGTTATTTATTTTTGTGAATATCCATCCTTATTTGACGGTGTCAGTGCCTATTAAGTGTAGTCGAGTATACAATATAAACACTTGGTAAATATTTCATGTAATAAACGGAACGAAAAAAAAGCAAAATTATTTTTATCATTCAGCTTATTACACTGTATATACTGCTTATAAGAATCTAGAAGTTACAGGTAACTATGTCACTATAATCATCTACTCAAATCAACAATTTTAGTTTCCTCTCGTACATAATCAACTGCAAAGTTCATGATAATATATGTGGTTTTTATACGAAGTGATATAGTTTACGGTTGCTCGGAATATAAATTCTATTGAAGAGTTTCATTTTTCATCAAATACACATTCAAAGCTGCTTACTTCTGTCTTCCAATCCGTAGAAGTTAAAAAAGCGTGAAAGCATTTGTGCAAAGTGTGAACAAGACTGCTTATAACTCAACTAGGCGTACAGGGTGTGAACTGTGAATAAAATATATAAGGAGTCCACAATAATGCATAATATATAACTATTCACGTTTTCTCTGAAAAGGAATCCTTGATTAAACCACAAATGCTTCAGAAATTTTGTATGAGAAGCAACCCAAATAATTTTCCTTATTATGGAGATAAGAAGCGTAGATCTATTTACAAAACACATAATTAAGGCTATGGGCAGCTCAACATAATTTCAATAATGTAAGTAGGTATATATATATATATATATATATATATATATATATATATATATATATATATATATATATATATATATATATATATACATGTGTGTGTGTGTGTGTATGTGTGTGTGTGTGTGTGTGTGTGTGTGTGTGTGTGTGTGTTTGTGTGTGTGTGTAGAAGGTTGAAAAGGAACACACGAGTTGATATGTATATGGAAAAAAGTCAAGGGAGAAAGTGCTAAAATAATTTTAGAAAAAAAAAATCAGTACCGGTTTCAACTGATAAGCATGGAAAACAATTAAGTCGAGTGTCCATGGTGCTTGCATTAGAAACTATAGTACATATCAGAGTTCTCCTTCAAACAGGGACAACGTTTCACAGTGAAAAGTAACTTCACATGTGCTTCGGAGAACCTGAATTGTGGGATATGCGTCAATTTAATTGAGGGATCAGTGTTCTCCTTCAAGCAGGGACCACGTTTTCAAGTGAAAAGCAGCTTCACATGTGCTTCGAAGAACCTGATATACGCACTAACAAAAAACAGTCTACGTCAAAGGATGGTTCTGCACAGATTCCAGATCAAAATTTAAAAAAAAAAACAGAAAAATAGCATTCAGCCAACACATAGACATTTGCGCCATAACAAAAATCCAAGCTTCAGAATGTTTACCCTCTATCAATTCAGGGACGATAAACCTGTAGCCAACGAATTAGTAAAGAGACTATCTTTATTACAAACGCATCTACAACAAATAACGTATCTACCACGACCTTAGAATAACACACACACAAATATTTAAAATGATGCATTCAAAAGAGAAACCCAAGAATTCATTAAAAAACAGTTGCAATCCACAACGATCGACTTTTAAGTCACTCGACCATCCTACTACTATCATAACATCCCGCATTCTCTTATTATTCTTTCTCTTCTTCTCTTTCTCTTTTTTCTTCTTCATCTTCTTTTTTTTCTTCTCCTTCTCCACCCCCTTCCTTACTTTACTACTACTGCTGTTTAGAATAACACCTACGCAAATATAAACAATACATTCAAAAGAGTTATCTCAAGAATTCAATCATTACTACCATCCACAACAGATCACTTACAGGGCACTTGACCATTTAACATCCTACTACTATCGTAGCATTCCCGCATTAATTTATTATTATTATTATTATTATTATTATTATTATTATTATTATTATTCTCTGCCAAGAATTCACAATGACCGCAAACCCACAAGAGCAAGCAAGAGAGACAGAGACAGGCAGAAACAAGGAAAATGCCCCTTGTATTTGAATACTATGCAAATATTCTATTAAAATACTTTTCATATAATTTTCCCAAAACTTAATTGTTTTCCATACTTACAGTTGAAAAGTCTCAATGACCGAAACCGGTACTGAAATTTTTTCTATAAAATTATTTTAGTATTTTCTACCTTGAATTTTTTCCATATATATATATATATATATATATATATATATTAGATAGATACATGTGGGTGTGAATAAATTATATCTAGATGTAGCTTTTACGGTGTGTGCTCAATACCCTCAAGACCCTTCATATAGCACCCCATACATCTGGGCAATATTTTAATATGAATTGCCAGTAATTATTCAATCTCCCATCAATTCATCTATCCAACTCCTTTTGTATTTCAAAGTTAAAAGGAAATCCTTATATATGATTCGTTACGGTTCTAGTGAACAACAAGCTCATTATACATCCTCTGGAGTTGAATGTCCCCCTAGATTTCAGCACCTCTGGACGTTACAATACATCTGAAAATGTTAGCCTAAATACCAGCAAAGTCGGTCTCCTGAACGAATAAATTTAATAAAATTAAAAACGTGGATTCTCATTTACTCATCTGTTTATTTTATATTTATTCAGTCATCTCGCAGGAAACTTTCTAAACTACACACTTTCAGCTGATACCTTTAAGATGTATGATCTAACCATACTGTAAGTATTGTTAAATATTTTACATTTGTGCTTTTTTTAAATATTATAGCTGTACTGTGAATTCCATTATATTCTGTTAAATGACTCGTAAAATTTAAGCCAACAGCATTTTAAATTTAAATTGTAAGATGACATTGAATTATTCGGTAATTTCAACAATTTTCCATTAAATTAGTAAATGATGCATAACGCTTGTCGAAATGAATTGTGTTGTAGTACAGGAAATTATTTCAGAAATATTGTGATATTGTTCTAGATTTCGAAATGATGAAAAAATATTTTCAATTATGATTATATATATATAAATGCACTATTACACACACACATACACACATATGTGTGTGTATATGTATATACCACTGTTAGATTGAGGTAACTATGACCAAAATTGAGAAAAATAAGCTAAGGTATAAAGATTCTTTTTCTTGAGCAATCAACCAGATCAAAAAAAAACAAACAACAAGGTTAACCTTCTGCACTTTGCTAAAGAACTAGAATTGTTTCATGTTTCGTTCCTCACAAAAATTAAATTAATTCAACATTCTGCAATCTTGAATTATTTTTGTGACGCACATATTCAACATTTCCGTCATTTCAGTAATTTTCTAAGATAGATATATGTAATGTACATTATTGCAATGAACCGTACTATTTATTTAAGACACTTCTTAATGGACATCCTAATCGGGCTTTGATTCTCTTTTAAGCAATAATTAACTACTCTACAATGTCATTGAGAAAATTATAATTATGTATCTTTATTTTACTTACGACAGGGACATAAGTAATAATTCCTTATCTACGATTCCTCCAGATTGTTTTGCTGGTCTATGGAGATTACAGTCTCTGTGAGTAATGAATATTTTCTTTTTTCCTCGTTAACAAATGAAAACGATATGTTGAAAGATATGTGATATGTGATGAGGATATTCCTTAGTCTGATCTAAATGAAATTGCATCTGAAATATACACATAATTTTTTTTCATGTGTGTATGTACATATGTGTTTGTGTGTGAGTCTCTGTGTGTGTGCGTGAGTGTGTTATATTTTATGTTTTAGTGAGAAGAAATACAACATTTTTTTAAGGTTTTAGAGGCACGTAGAGAAATTGAGGACGAAACCAGAACAAATAGTTTACCTTTATACTGGATACTTGCTTCAAATTCTTTCGATATTGCGGATTTTGCTACAGGCATACGTAATGGTGTAAAACCGAGTGATGGCGTCAATCCACCTTCAAAGAGCAGGTACAATCTATTAAAAACGCTTGCCTACAACTTCCGTCTAAATGTACTTACTAAAAATATCGAGCGGGATTTGAATTTGCACAACTATACCTACAGCACACAAACTACAACCTGCTATCCTTACAACAAAACAGAGCTGGATAGATGGCAGTTTTATAATCATTCTACAGCTAAACTCTATATACACACGCTGTATATATAAAAAAAGAAAAAGTTTGGAGGCAGTTTCCAGTCTACATTGACACGAGAAATGTGAGCAACTACTTCATCAATTTTCATTCTCTCCACACCTTGTTGACATAAGACTGAAAACACTCCATGAAATTTTACATGAAAATATTGAACTATAAATGTACTTTTAGCAGAAATATATTTTTGAAAATGGTTTGGTTTCTATGGCTTCACCATTTGTCATTTTAAATCACTTCCTCTAGACTCGGAAATTACAATCATGATGAAGATTTAATTTAAATTTTTGTTTTCATTTTATAATTAATGCTTTCGTTTTGGTTATAGTATTCCTTTTCATAATGTGAAAACGAATGTTAAAATTCATCAATTTACGAGAATTGCTGTAAATGAAATGCCTTAATGTACTCAACGATGTATTGCAATGATTTTCTAAAGAAAAAATACAAATATATGTATGTTAAATACAAACATATGTATGTTTGTATGTATGTATTATGTATGTATGTATGTATGTGTGTATGTACAGACATACAGTGAAACAGGCAGACAGACAGATAGATTGACGTGTGTGCAAGTGTGCCTTATACTTTTCTTGTCATCATCATCATTATCATCATCATCATCACCATGATCATGATCATCATTATTACTATTATGGAAAGCGTTTCTTCAGCAGTTTTTTTCCACCTTTCTACTATACAACCCGGAGCATTTTCGTGTTGCTAAGGTGCGCGCGCTATCATATTCATTTTTAATCAGGACTGGTGTTGCACACACTCGTTTTCCTCTTTGTACATTACACCAATTTGTTTTGTGAAGGAATTTAGTTTCTTGTATCTTATTGCATTTGTGAATGGCGTGATGTGCATGGGCATAAATCTATAGTGTATGTTGCACGAGATGTGTTACATTAGGTTGTGAGTTGCTTTGTAAAGGGTATGCGCTTATGAAGATTGTTAAATTTGAGGTTTTGTTTTGAATTGGTTGTATCATGTACAAGACGTGGGATACCCCTACCAGAGCTATGTTGAGGACAGCATGAAGTGTTCGAGTTTTTTTTTCGCTTATTCGGCATCTGGTTATTATTCTACCAGTTTTGTTTAACTAGGTATAAAGTTATATCACGTAACTTTAAGTATCTAATACAGTGATTCTCAACAGGGGCCCATATGGCCTCTGAGGGTTCATATAAGATTTGGGGTGGGGGTCGACTCAACAACATACTAAATTGGGCATTCGAAATAGTATTTTAAGAGTACCAGATGGAACGTTGCTTTAGATGTATTGGTATGTATTGCAAGAAACATCTAGGTTTACGTCTCAAATATTTTACGACGTTCAAGCTGCATAAGTTAATGTGCGAAAAACAAAATAGGAATTTTGAAATAAGTCTCTATAAAGCTAGATTTTAAATACTGAATGGCTATGGGGTTCATCAAAATAAAATAGTAATTATAAGGTGTCCATAGATAGAAAATAGTTGAAATTCTAAATAATTTAGATTTTAATACTCTTCGTTTGGTTTATACAAGGAAGAAGCTTTCCATAGATTCGAAAATTCACCTCTCTCCAACATTTAAAATTCTGACGGAGTTACTAGTGCTCTTCTAACTGGGATAATGATTTTACGGCAATTTTAGTTTCTCTATTGTCTGTGTTTTGGGTCGTATTATTTTCCTATTTCGTCACATACTTCTCTCTATTACTGTTGTATCAAACGTGCAACCAACATCGATTAAACAATACACTCTATTCGCTATGTTGGGCATGGCAATATATGAGCGTGAATGTTCCATTTGTCGATTTATTTTTAATTTTCATATCTCATAGATTTTTACATTGTCATTTGTTGTTTTCAAAGACACGTTACGCTTTATAAGAGTTATATCATTTTCCCTCAATTTCAAATTTAAATATTTCCAGAATACCAAATCGTAAAATGGTAGCAAATTTTGTCTCCAGTTCTTACAAACCATCTGAGTAAGCATCTTACTAACAGAGAACACATGCGCAACGTTCTATTCTCTATAAGCACGTTATATACATACAGATGCGGTATCTTTCGTATATATATATATATATATATATATATATATAAGCAATGTTAATTCTCTATATGAAGTATTAACAGTAACTGCACGATAAAGTGTAGTATATTGCCACTTAAGTGTGGCTGACCCCTAGGGGTGGATGTTACTGTTGCTTTTAGCCCCAGGAGGACATCTCCTCCAGCTGGCTTATCGACACACGACTGTGTCCTGTTTGCCAAGGGAGTTATCCCTCTCACCTCGACCAGCAGCACGAACGTATCCGGATTTCAGGGTTATTTCCCTTCGTCGGCGTTCGACAGCTGATGACCTTGGTGAGAGAGACAAATCTGGCAAACCTTATATCTTCTTTTCCAGTGACATTCTTCACTGATATTGAAAAGGTGAAAACAAGCAATGTTAATTCTCTATATGAAGTATTAACAGTAACTGCACGATAAAGTGTAGTATATTGCCACTTAAGTGTGGCTGACCCCTAGGGGTGGATGTTACTGTTGCTTTTAGCCCCAGGAGGACATCTCCTCCAGCTGGCTTATCGACACACGACTGTGTCCTGTTTGCCAAGGGAGTTATCCCTCTCACCTCGACCAGCAGCACGAACGTATCCGGATTTCAGGGTTATTTCCCTTCGTCGGCGTTCGACAGCTGATGACCTTGGTGAGAGAGACAAATCTGGCAAACCTTATATCTTCTTTTCCAGGTCATCAGCTGTCGAACGCCGACGAAGGGAAATAACCCTGAAATCCGGATACGTTGGTGCTGCTGGTCGAGGTGAGAGGGATAACTCCCTTGGCAAACAGGACACAGTCGTGTGTCGATAAGCCAGCTGGAGGAGATGTCCTCCTGGGGCTAAAAGCAACAGTAACATCCACCCCTAGGGGTCAGCCACACTTAAGTGGCAATATACTACACTTTATATATATATATATATATATATATATATATATATATACACATATATAACATCCGGACGTTAAACGCTGATGATGATGATGATGATGATGATGATGATGATGATGGATCTCGACCTGTAGGAAAAAAGTTAGCTTCACGCCATCCGTAGGAAATTTATAAAACAACTTTCAGAGACAATAGTGGTTTATTGAGACGGAATGTTGTGAACTTTTTTTCTTATCGAAGTTCGATTAACTGAAAATGTTCTATTTTATATTTCACGGTAGGCGACCAGAGTTGCCGGATGTGCGAATAAGACTGCAATAGTTAAGGAATGGAGTAGATAAGATCCGGGTTTCATGTTTCATACCGCGTGGAGCCTCAGCAATGGTAAATATCAAGCGATGTGTATACCGCAGGCTACTCTTCAGGCCAAGGATATCTTGATAAAATGATAATTTACATTATCGTCCGGAAGGACATGTTAACACATAGAGATTCAATCAGAATGTGTAGAGAGCACAGTAGGAGGGGAAAATGTAGAGAGAAATGTAGAGAGAAATAAAGATTTAAAAAATGAAAAAGAAGATAATGCATAAGGGAGTGAGAGGAATGAGGAATTTCAGCTAGGTCGTTTGAGCGGTAGTGTTCAATAGGGCTGTTTTGGCCTAATCACAGAAATTACTAAGGGGAGTGGTATTTGAAAAAAAAGATAATTTGGAGGGAAGACGGTGGGGAAATATTTTTGTAAAGGGTAAAAAAAAAGTGTACGTGGAGAAAACCTCCAGGTGTCTTGATTGCTTGATCCTGCGCAGTTAAGAACAAGCCACTCATCCACTTTCGAACTCTTTTCTTTGGCCATTGAAATAATTCCTTACCTTCATACTCTTCATTACTTAGAAAGACATCGAAAAAATCATTTCTGGCTTAAATAATCGTTCTTGAGTAAAGCACAGCTCCAAATCTTTGCGGAATAGACGGAAACATTTGATTAGTTCAAATCCAATATTTTATATTATCAGTACCGGAAGAATGAAATAAAAAGAATACATCCGAAAAAAATAGCTATAATTCGAAAATATACATAGCATCAACAGTAAACTTTTAAATACTTTTTTCCCCAGGAATTTGGCTGACAACCAATTGACAGAAATCGAAAATGACACTTTTGTTGGTTTATCCGGATTGCGTTCTTTGTAAGTATGAATAAAATGATTTTTATTCTAACCATATTTTACTTTTCCTTTATATTGATCTATTTTCTTTTTTATCTTTCTTTAGAATAGCATGCAGTATTATAACTAAAATATTATATTCACATCTTGATGCATACAAGACACACATACAATAGTTTCACTTGATAAAGAGAGTTGGGTAATATAATGAAATATGTTTATTATAGTTCTTAGACGTTGTTCTGCTATATATATATGAAAATATTTACCGTGTTATTTACTCCTCAATATCGATACCTATCATAATGTTCTCTCCGTGTTTTGTCATCCACATTATATCAGTACCTACACATGAAAAATAGGTTTTCTATCAATTGTCTTTTTATTTATAATGCAAACTATATTAGTAGTACTAGCGGTTTAAATTATTGTCTCAATGCAACTGGTTTTGCAGATTGTTGTGGTAATACTTAATCTTATAGCATGTATGTTTGGAACAAACTTCAGAAAATGTGTATATATAAAAAGAGAGAGGGGGGAGAGTAAGAAATACATATGTATATACATTTTTATATCATTTTTCAGATCGAAATAACTTTTAGGAATCTATAAAATCGAAAATAAAGTAGCAAAATATTTTTCATGAAAAATATTTACCATAGCCTGTTAATGTTTCATGAAAGTTATCTGTGTGTGCGCGCGTCTTTGTGTTCATGGTATATGTGTGTGCGTGTGTTTATGTGTGTCTGTGTGTGTTTAATTTTAGGGACTAATGGGTATATGTTATATGTCGATTAGTGTGTTGAGTAAAGCACATTCACAGTTTGGGCTATCTGGTGTCATTTACGGTTAGGGTATATTTCCGTTGGATCTGATTCAGGAATTCCGCAGTGTTTGTTGAGATAATATGAATCGATGAATGAAGCAGATGATGGATGTAGCATCAGTTTTTATTCAGTACGACGATCGTTTCGACCCCTCCTTCAATTGTTCTTCATGGGTGGGATGTTGTGCATCCAGTTGCGTTGAATCGATCAGTGCAGTCTGGGTCTGGGTCTCATCGGTTACGGGCATACATAAAGTGGTGTTCCGCTAAATATGTTGAGTTTTCGCAGTCATGTTGACTCCTGCTCGTTGTAACCAGGGCTAGCTACAGCTGTCCTTTATCAAATAGTCATTACAAAATAATCATAAACATAAAAGTATAAAGTATAAAAAATATATATAAGAAAAAGTATATATAAGAAAGTCATAGAGAGAGAGTAAGGCATGTTAGAGAGAGATTAGATGACGACTATTTTGTAATGACTATTTGAGATAAGGACAGGTGTAGCTAGCCCCGGATACAACGGACAAAAATCAACATGGCTGCGAGAACTCAATATATTTAGTGGGACACCACTTTATGTATGCATGCACCTGATGTGACCCAGACTGCACTGATCGATGCAACACAATTGTATGCACAACACCCCACCCATCTCACTCATGAAGGACAGTCGCAGGAAGGGTCGAAACGGTCGTCGTACTGAGTAAAGACTAATGCCAAATCCAAATTCCACTTCATTCATCGAATATATATACAAGGCGAATAGGTTTGTCGAGTAATTCGTCATCCATTAGGTTCCAAGATCCCAGCTGAGGCTGGAGCTAGGTATCCGTATTAGGCTTCCGTGTTAGCAGGTGTATATTAGAGGAAAAGGACAGCAAAAACCAAGAATGAACGAGTATCTCAAGTCATTTATAATAATTTAGAGTGAGGTAAATTTGAAGTCGTACAACTGTTACTGGAATAACCCAAGTGATAGGCTAGCATGTCGGTATACTGGGTATTCCATCATCAGAGACGAGGTGAATATGTATGAAAGTTTCAGACAGGGGAATTCGCAGTTTATAAGGAATAAAATAGAAAAATAATGAGTAAAAGTAGATAGAATACTGACAGGAAAATAAAGTTCACAGTTCATCTTTTTCCAGAAGATATGAAGATTGGTCTGCACTTTCCTGAAGGCATAGGCTAGCTTTAATTCTTTTTAATCTTTCATTTATAACTTTTAACTTTTAATTTGTATCCTTATCTATTTAATTGTAGTTTTATCATATATATATATATATATATATATATATATATATATATATATATATATATATATATATATATACCCCCTTAAGCTAGGCATGTATTTTTAGCTGTCCCTACTGACGACTGACCATACCTAACTTCGATTTCATCTATTTGATTAATAGATATGAATACCTTCCTCCTCCAAAAGACAATGTTATAAACGACAGGCTTGAAAAATTACACTTACTATGATATCTAAAGTATAGATTTATTAGAATAATTATAAACACTAACCACAAGCCACATTTGTATTATTATTAGCTATATCATAAAGCGGCGAACTGGCAGAATTTTTAGAGCGACGGGCGCAATGCTTAGCGGTATTTGGTCAGTCTTTAAGTTCTGAGTTCAAATTTCGTTGAAATCGACTTTGCTTTTCAGCCTTTCGGGTCGATAAATTAAGTACCAGTCAAACACTGGGATCGATATAATCGACTAGTCCCCCTTCACCAAAATTTCAGGCCTTGCACTTTTAGTAGAAAGGATTATTAGCTATATCATGTCACTAAAGAATAGGTATTTGCATTTACTTCCTCAAAATTCTTGAAATATTCTTTAATACTTCCTTTCTACGTCTTATCTTAGTTAAACTCATTATTTAAACTGGGATTTATTTTCGTTTTCTTCGTTTGACATTCTGCAAATAATCGTGGTTAACCATCTCAATTGGTTAAATGAATTCGAACAACGAGAGGGCTTCAACATGATAGCTTGATATGTTAGGAATAGCAGGTAGATTACTTGAAATTACCTTATACCATTTAAAAAAGGAAGGGAGACTTTAAATGAAGTAGTTTTTAGATATGTTACGTCTATATTTCATTACATCATTATTTTTTTATGAATAATTTCAAGTTTAAAATTGTACATTGTCTGAATAGACGCCGAGTCCGAATATAGAAGTTACAAATCCAATCAGTAATAAAATAGTTATCTGTAACATTGTCACAATAGCGAATACACTTGATTAAATCTCTCCCAATACTCAGCTGGTATTTTCTTGACACAAACTGAATGTATGATAACGTTAATCTCGGCTGCATTTGCACTAAAATAGTAATTTACTATTTTACCAATTGGCTGTCAAGTTACAGTAGAATGGGTTCTATTCATCTTAGTATGTATAGAACATTTGTTTTACTAACTCTTTCAACATCAATTGTGATTTCTACCATTTGCACCAGGGATCGATGTTAAAGGAATATAACTAAGTAGTGTAACTTATGTATCACAAAAATATGTCTTCACTGCTCAGTTATTCGGCAAAATATCGCAGTAGGAAAAATGCATTGAATTTTTGGTGGGGAAGGCGGGGGTTTTAAATCGTCTCCTTATGCTTTCGGACAGATTATTATTATATTTCTTAATTGAAATAGCTATCAAGAATGCATGTCAAAACTTCTGAGAAAACTATTCATGATAATCTTAGATCGTTCAGGAGAATATATGACTTCCATTTTCTGGGATGACGGACCGGGTAAATTCATGTAACCTCAAATTTGAGGCAATATTTAAGCAACGTTCACAATTAATCGTTGAGGATGGATGAGGTGTAAAATAAAACAATAAACGAGAGAGCGAGGGAAGACGTCAGGAAGAAAAAAAGATTTACTATCATTGCTAAGAATTCGATTTGATATTGGCGTCAGATGCAAAAGTAGGAGTAACATGTCCAAGTTAATTCATGTTATAAGTTTATATCTAACTAGTTGATGCATTATGTATTTGAACAGGACGTTTAAGTTTACTAATCCACATACGTCATTTGCGTAAGAAACGGCAGACAGGTTAGTAGTAACATATTTAACGAACAGAGCTTTGAAAATCTTAAATGGAATAAGTAATGGTAATGATTAATCGATTATGTTCAATTTCCAACGAATATTTTGCTAACGCCGAACACTTATCTGTCTTATTATGATCTCCTCAGCGAATCATAACCTTCACTATATATGCTGAAGTAGTTTAGACTTAATCTCTAAGTAAAATACATATTGTCCATCTGTAAGAGGGGCATAGTAGGAAACATTTAGAAATTGAATATTTCAGAAGCACTAAGCTTACAAAAGACAATAGGAAGCTTAGTGTTAACATTTCATGAAGGGATCATTAAATATCTAACAAGTGCAGGGAAATTTTGCTTCGATGAGAACTTAAAATAATAGTAAAGCATCTACCGTAATGGTTTGAACCATATCACAATATATATATACATACATATATATAAAAGAAAAATCTTGAATTTTACATCTTTCAGCGTTGATTTACCAATCAGCAGCTGCAGATTACTTCAAATTTCGACACAACCGAAAGCTAACTTCACAAAGATTCCTACACTACGAGAACTGCTAAATTTCAAACGTTTGAAAATCAACGACCGAAATACGGGCATTCTATTATTATTATTATTATTTTTTTTACTATTATTATTATTATTATTATTATTATTATTATTATTATTATTATTATTCACAAGCAGTGCTCCAGAATGGCCGCAGTCAAATGACTGAAACAAATAAAAGTATAAAAGAATTTTTAAACTGCCGAGATTCATTTATGCATGTTTATTATTGATTCTCCGAAAGGCATTAGAATATTATCCTGAAATAATGAAACAGTATAAATTAAACTGTGGAGGCGCAATGGCCCAGTGGTTAGGGCAGCGGACTCGCGGTCATAGGATCGCGGTTTCGATTCCCAGACCGGGCGTTGTGAGTGTTTATTGAGCGAAAACACCTAAAGCTCCATGTAGCTCCGGCAGGGGATGGTGGCGAACCCTGCTGTACTCCTTCACCACAACTTTCTCTCACTCTTTCTTCCCGTTTCTGTTGTGCCTGTAATTCAAAGGGTCAGCCTTGTCACACTGTGTCACGCTGAATATCCCTGAGAACTACGTTGAGGGTACACGTGTCTGTGGAGTGCTCAGCCACTTGCACGTTAATTTCACGAGCAGGCTGTTCCGTTGATCGGATCAACTGGAACCCTCGACGTCGTAAGCGACGGAGTGCCAACAAAAAATAAATTAAACTAATATATGAATGCTTCGTAAACCGGAATTTATGTCCCAAATATACAGATTCGCGTGTTTTATATAAAGATTAAGGATAGAAAATACATGTTTAGCTTGGTTACAGTAGTCTGAATTAGAAAACAGTAGCATATGTAGACGTGCGATGAACAGATACTGTGAGTAAGATTATTTACCTGCCTGAATTTTTTTCACTTACCATTGTGGAATTGTTCCTCAAGTTATGAACTTTGCATTCTGTGGTATCTATCATCTCTGCCGACAATAGGTTTGATCACAAGTTGTTGGATCACTCTAAATTTCCAGGAACTAATTTATGGGATAAATATATATAAGATGTTTTTATATCATTTCTATCAACTTTTTTAATAGGCCCTACAGGCCCTAGATTGATTGTGATTTTCCGGTTATCTAGGCTTAAATGAGAAATTTAAACATTTCATTCAAATTATACATACCTCATATTCGCGATTTCGCTTTGGAGTCTGTAACCTTCAGAGTAATTGCCCTCATTACGCTGGTTCACTATTGTAATCTTTAAAATAATGCGAGAACCTAAACTATAGGAGGCTTTCATCTATTTATTTTATGCGATAACAATCAACATAGCTCGCCAGGCGTTAGGTTTGTGAAACATTTTTCCTTACAATTAAATAAATTTGGTTCAGTTAAGGAACTTATACTATTTACAAATGTGAAAAAAAAGTTATATTTATCTCTCACATTCGAAAGACTTCTTTGCTTCGACGGTAGCAAACCTGTCATGTTTACAGGAGTTACGGATTCGAGTTCCACTGATAGCCCTCCCTTTCTTCTACCCAAAGAGACTCTAAGCTCAATATTTACACGCTATTATTACCTTTATAAGCTTCGAGTTAAAACGTTACAAAAAGAATAACACACACACACACACAATCACATATACATACACACACTCACACATATAGGTATTACTTTCGCTTAGTAGACAAACGGAAGCAACGCAACGTTCGCTTGAGTATGCCGAATTAAAAACCAGTAATTAATGAATTGTTCTTGAGACGTTTCTTTTTTCATAGGGGATATTTCAGCGGTAGAAAAATCATAAGCAATAATAATAAACTAGCGGCATTAGTATATCAGTTAAAACATTTCCAAATATAAATTTAAAGCCTTCTGGTTATTGTTACTTACTTAAATAGAATGTAAATTAATCAAAACACTTTAATAACATGCTTTAAGATTACAAAAATATACACAGAATTAATTACAGTTTTGTTGTTTTTTCCAGGAACATCGAAAGAAATAATATACAAACCATTTTGCCAAACGCTTTCAGAGGACTTTCCAGTTTAAGCACACTGTAAGTTGGAAAGCATATTTTACTATGGAATATTTCAGAAACCTCCTAAGTTGAATTAACATATAGCATTTGCGTTTCAAATCATATACATACACGCTCACACAGGTGCATTGCAGCATATTCTTACACACGCTCTTACACACATATATTCACATACTGACACTCATACACAAATACATATACATACATACATACATACATACATACATAAAATATACATGAATACATACATGTGTGTGTGAGTGTGTGTGTG
>NC_142930.1:23590284-23595284 GCF_046866305.1 Octopus bimaculoides | reverse complement strand
AAAGCCTTCTGATATCAGGGGAATTAGTAAATGCTGCTTTGGAAGTTCCAGTACACTTAAAGGGCATTATAGAAAAAAATATATATGTAAAAAATCTAATTATGAAGTAGAAGATTGCGACCCCATTGGAAATATTTACTATCTAAAATCTTTATCTAATAAAAGAAAGATGTTCTACGCTTCTCTGCATGCTGCAAATCTCAATACGTTACAACAAACATTGTGTGTATTTGTTGAGGACATTTATTTCCATTAAATATAACTTCCCTTCTATAACATATGGATCAAGGAGTTATTTTAGTTTTTACGATGTATTACATTGCAAAACTGTCAAGGACTGAGGAGATTTAATTTACTTACTCTTTCCTACTAACTTCTTGAATGTTCCCTGTATCGTCAGTTATCATTTCTCAAATCATCTAACGAGTGTAGGTATCTGGTATTGTTATTTATAAGTCCAGAAAATGTTTGAAAAATGTACTTGGAATTTGATACCTCCTTATCTATCAAACTTCTACCGTTACTTTTCATTTTTGTCTTTCAGTGATCTCAGTAAACAGCGTTTGACATTCATCGAAAAAAATGTTTTCAATGGCTTACGGAAACTTCGATTCCTGTAAGTATATTATATTAACCTCTGTAATATTCGTCGTACACTTCGTGTTAGAATATTTCCATGTTGCTGACTTAACGTCGACCCGATCGAACACTCTGTACTCTGCAGTCTTCGCACCCGAGACGATCTCATCATCAAAGTAGAGGAAAATAGTAGAGTCGTGGTTGTTTGACGAAATGTTCTCTTCAAAGCAGTGGTGCTCTGACAGTTTTACAACTGTTATCACTCCTACCCTAAACCCCACAAATCACTATCAGAATCTCGTCTTCTGCTCTCCATTACCTCATCTGCTTTTCACTCCTCTCGCATCACTGCAATTTTATTTTTCAGAATCCTGAAATTCTTGCTCCATAATCTTTCCAACAAAGCCCACAAACCTAACACCGGATGCTCCTTCGTCTCAGACTTTAATTGCAGACCAGAATTCGTATGACAATACCTCGTCGTCATTCTATATACACTAGGAGCTTCGCTTCGATCCCATACACTGTCCATGATACCCACCAAGTTTTCAGACTCTAAAATCCTATACACCTTAAACATTGAATCTCTATAGAACGTTATCCTTACAACGATTGCCTTTCTTCTTTTCAGCATTTTATTGGCCGCCTCACAGCTTTCATATCTCACAGTTTCACCCTTCTCAGTTAAGTTAAATATGCTCTCACTGTTAACCGCTTTTCGCTCGTCAGTTGTCTGTGATAGCTATGATCCAGAATGTGTCCTAGCTATACTGTTCCGTTCATTATCTTGATATTCAGATCATACAGCTCCCGGACATCCCCACCACTAAACTATACGATCGTTGCGTTGCATTGATGATTGTATTGACGTGACCTACCTTCCCCGTGAATAATGCAACCCCTTCAGCTCTTTCGTCATCTCGTTCCACCCCTACTTACAATTCATCACCTCTATGTTTGTCATGTTTCTGTTACTATTCCGAACCGCACAATATCCATCTTTTACAAAGCCACCTCTTGCGTCTTTGTAGTTCCTACCATGATTTTGTGACAATTTAAGTACAGTCCAAAACTTCATGCAACATAGATAACTTCTCGCTGGCCAAAGCCATCCTAACCTGCAATCGCCAAAACGAGAGCAACCTCACCGCCATTGTGCCGCTTCTCCCATACCTTCACTCTTCAATAAAACCACTCCATTCCTTTGGGCGTACCTGTAATAAAGGTGACCTACTCGTTCGGGATTTTTTTCTGTATACATGCGCATGTTCACTTTACCCTCCTTTACTTGTATGTATGTATGTATGTATGTATGTATGTATGTATGTATGTATGTATGTATGTATATGCAGAGTTGTATGTTTTAGGTATGTATTCTCATGCATATAGTTACATATCTAGACATGCACATATATATCTTTGTTGATATTTCCTGTTTCTGGATTGCAAACGCATACCCTTCAAAGCTGAAGGTAGTTATCTGGCTATTAGTCCATGATAAACTACTTTGATGATCCATGTTACTATCGTCACGGAGATTTCTACTAACGTATCCATGCATAGTCTTGTGTTCATCCTTTCATCTGATGATATGTTGCGGTAGGGTCGTGCGACATCTTTGGGCATGTATTCTAGGTTATTGGACAAAGAGTGTTGTTTAAAGAGCTGCTTTCCAAGTCTTAGGATGTTATCAGCCTCATATATGCAAACATGGTCAAGGGATGCACATCTGTCATTTACGAGATAGTCATTTTACTCAATACATCACAGAATATATGTCGCATTCGTGTATGAAAGTTAGGCTGTAATTATTTCACCTTATAAACTAAGTCTTTTATGTCCACAAGTATTCCATTCGTTTCCCAGAGAATTCTTCAGACTCCTCAGAAGAAAAATATGATATTGCGAAACGAAAATTGTTACTTTTATTCCAGTACAATATTTTCCCGTTTCTGCTCATGTCTTGTACAATCCATATTTAAGTCGTACCTGTTAAGTTATATATTGTCAATTTTTCTTTTTCAGAAATCTTTCCGGTAATCAAATAACAAATATTGAAGACGGGGCCTTTAATGGACTTAAAAATCTTTTAACATTGTAAGTATTTTCCAGCATTTATAGTATTTCATGCTGAGTTTCTATTTATCTATTTCTATGGAGCAACTAAACCGTCGAGATGTACTATTACTTTCGTACTTTTCCGAAGGTTATGAATTTTTTATCTGAAGAGATGTTACTTATAACGAAGAAGCCTTAGCTTTCCGTCTATTGAAAGCTTCATTTTCTTTACGTTGCGAAAAACTTTTACTCTTTAAAGTTGAAAAGTAATGCTGTTGACTCGAAAAACAGATAACACTGCTGTTTTTTCCTATGTTATTTAATCTGATGCTACTCAGGCACAAATATGTTATATATTCTTCTACGAATGCCAAACTGGTATCCTCCCAACAAATTGAGAATCTATTCCAAAAGTTTAGTTTGTTGGCTCAGAAACTCATGAACCATTAACTCAGTAATTCATTATTTCTTGAAAAAAAAATCTTACGCTGCACTTCTCAATACATTGGTGGCCAACCACAGGTGAGTTGGCGTTGGCACTTCCTTTCTAGGCTACTCACACCATGCACATATCGCAACTTTCGCGTTCAAGTGTAGTGAAAGAGGAACAGAAACTTCATCTGCGCGAGGTTATCACCATTTTAAAGCTCTCTCACAGCTAACCTACCAATATTTTCTTTCAGACTTGAAATAAGTCTTCTACTAAAGACTTCGTTTGCTAATATATTTCTAATCATAATACAAACCTCATTTCTCTTAGCTTTTTACTTGTTTCCCTCCTAAATACACAGTGAAATACGTATTAATATTAAAAAAAAAGAGTCGATAACACAGCCATATACACCACAAGCACACTCTAGCGAATAATTAGAACTCTCTGGTGTACAAAATGTGTCAAAGTACAAATCGCCACTCTTATCCACTTCACTTTCTGTTACAATATAAATCGATTGGCATTAAAAAAATAGACATGGCTTGGAACCGGGCTATTCTCGTGCTAATATAAACATAATGTAATATATAAAGAAAGTGAAAGGAGTCTCCTTACGGTTGTCTGTCATTAAACATATCATTAGTTATGAACCACTGAAAAACCTCTTAGCGCACAATTAAGTTTGGTCTCTTTCATTAAATAATACATAACATTTACGCTCATAGTTTTTAATATTATGGCGTTTATTTCATTAACTTCTTGCTTTCACTGTAAATATGTATACATGTCTATTTGTGTATACACACCCTATATAATACATATATGCATATATGTATTATATATATATATAGGCACATATGTACTCACATACATTTGCGTATATATATATATGTGTGTGTGTGTGTATACATACATGCATACATATATGCATATACACATATAGATAGGTATAGATATATTGTTATATGTACATACATAATAGATAGATAGATATAGATACATACATACATACATACATACATACATACATGTACATACATGTATGCACATACACACACAAATACACATATATAAATATGCTTACGCACATTCACGTATACATATATACATAGATGCATATATGCGTATATAAAATGGTGATTCAAATTTTGAAGAAGTTAAAGAAAACGCCTCTTACAATCCTGTTTAAAAGTTGATGATGCCTTGAGAATGTTATTACTGTCTTTACTAAACTTTCCTTTTCTTCTGTTGCTTTATGAATGTCTTCATAAACTTCATGTATCACTTTCTCCTCTCTGTCATTCTTGCTACTCTCCCGTAATGGGTTTGGAAACATAACACTGTCGCAATTAAGCAGATAACTCTCTTTTTATTCTTCGGTTTATAAATTCCCAGGAGTCAATTTCTTTATAAATGCTGCATTAGATGCATAGTTTTCGAAGAGATTTCAGACAACCGCTAATTGAATAAGAGTTTGTTTAATAACAGGTTGTAATAGAATAAAGCTGACTGCAACACTTTAAATGCGCCATACAAACGATCAGCCACGCACATTCTATATTAATTCTCCAATATTCTGACAAACAACAAGACAAATTTATTAGCATACGCACACACATATACATATAAGCAGATAAAGATAACTGAAAAATGAAGGAGGAATTGTTTATCTATGCAGCGCTGTCGACACAAATAGAGATGAAAGACATGAAGAACAGTTAAATTATCTTCTCTGTCCAATAAATCATAAGTTAGTGGTTTCGAAAATCTATGTGTTCAATACGAAACTTTATACAGTTTACTATACATAGCCCATATGAAGTATCTATAAACTACTCAGTGAACAGGTCGAACCAGTGACCATAAGATCTGAAAACGTAACCAGTGGTTGGTAGATATACGCTGTGAAAACATGAACTGAAAGGGTGTC
>NC_142930.1:23570284-23587784 GCF_046866305.1 Octopus bimaculoides | reverse complement strand
TCATGAGGTAGAGAGTTTGAATCCCAGACCAGGCTGTCTTGTGTTCTTGAGTAAGGCACTTTATTTCACGTTGCTCCGGGTCAGGGATCTTGTTCAAAACGGGGGCACCAGTATTTTCTTAACGAAACACTTTGAAACTTGGGACACTAGTAGAATGTGTCATATAAAACATCTTTTTCTCTTAGTCTTCTTAACAAAAAAACGTACATCGCAAGTTATTTCATGTTAAAGTTGTCGTATTTCTGTAATTTCAACCAATGACTGACGTCCATTCAGCCAGAGACATTAACTGCTGACTATGTAAACAAACGATTCTCGGCGGTGATGAAATTATTATTTCCTTGTCAAAAAATGGCTGAAGTATATTGGCAGTAGCTAATAAACCTTTCTATTATAGGCACAAGGCATGGTTTTTGAGGGAAGGAGCAAGTCGATTAGGGTTAGGGTTAAGGAAAACGAACACACGTGTCAGAAGTAATGGAGATTAAATACGCTTTACACCGCTTAAACTTCCAAAGGAGTAAGTGTAAACAGCTGAATACTTGTCAGTGATTGGTTGAAATTATCGAAATTTTACATGAAATAAATCCGAATACAAATTTTTTTTTTTCTGTTCTATAACACAAAATAGATAAGTATACGAAGTTTGAAAGTCTTTCGGTACCAAAAACACTACATAAAACATAAATGAAAACTGGTGCCCCCGTTTTGAACAAGATCCCAGGTCAGTCATCTGTATATATACATATATGTATATATATATATATATATATATATATATATATATATATATATATATATATATATATATATATATATATATATATAGGGGCAGGCGTCTGTGTGGTAAGAAACTTGCTTCCCAACCACATGGTTCCATGTCCTGTCCTACTGCATGGCACCTTGGGCAAGTGTCTTCTACTATAGCCTCGGGTCGACCAAAGCCTTCTGAGCGGATTTGGTAGATGGAAGCTGAAAGAAGCCCTTCGTAAACTTATATACATGTGCGTATTAGTCCTCCACTACCGATTGACAACCACCGATGGTGTGTTTACATCACTCTAATCTACCAGTTCGGCAAAACAAAAACGATAGAATTTGTACCAGGCTTGAAAATAAGTACTGGGTTCGAGTAGTTTGACTAAAAATTCCTCAAGGTTGTGCCCCAGCATGGTCGCAGTATAATGATTAAAGCAAGTAAAAGAGTGTATATATATGTGTATATATATATATATATATATATATATATATATATATATATATATATATATAAAAGGAAAATAAAACAAGGTAGAAAATGGTTAAATAATTTTAGTACTAGTTTCAGTCTTTGCGACTTTTTCAACTTAGAGTAAGGCACGAAAAGCAATTAAATTATGGAAAAATTAAATGAAATGTTTTAAAAACTATTTCCATAGTTTTCAAATGCAAGGAACATTTTCCTTTTCTCTGTCAGTCTATCTATTTTTACGTTTGTGAGGGCTTGGTGGCAGGTAGCAGGAGTCCTAATATCAAATATTAGGACTGCTACTACCTGCTACCAAACCTTACATGAGTAAAAAAGAGAGACAGACAGACAGAAAAAAAGAAGAAAAATATCCTTTGCATTTGAAAACTATGGAAATATGTTTTTAAAATATTTCATTAAATTTGTCCACAATTTAATTGATTTTCATGCTTTACTCCAAGTTGAAAAAGTCGCAAAGACTGAAACCGGTACTAAAATGCTCTTCATGATAAAATTTATATAAGCATTTTTTACCTTGTCTTATTTTACTTATACATATCAACTCATGTGTTCCTTTTCAACCTTCTACACACACACACACACACACACACACACACACACACATATATATATATATATATATATATATATATATATATATATATATATATATATATATATATATATATATATATATAATGCACTCTCTCATCGTTAAACGACGTATGAGGGTTCGGCAATTTCTTACCGAACAACCACACATATGATTTGTTTATAGTGATCCAATGTTTGTGTAGACATAAGCTCACTCCTCCATCAAATCGGCATTACCTGTACAGGTGCAACTGGGTACTACATCTCAGATGTCGAAATGATCGCAGAGCAACGTGAAATGAAGTGCTTTAATCAAGAACACAATGCAACGCCCGGTTAGGGAATCGAACTCACGATCTCACAATCGTGAGTGCAACACTCTAACCACTAATCTATGCTCCTATATTTATAGGGAAAAGAAGTGTTGTCCCACGCAGGAAAGAATGTAGGAGAGATGGTTTTGGTGTATTGAAAATCCAATTGAGTCTTAAAACGTGTTGTAGTTTTTAAATTTTATAACACAATTATGAATGTACCAAATCGTTTTCGACAATCTTTTGTTTTTCAATGGTAAGTAAAATAGTTTAAGAGAAATTGAAGGTACAAGGGAAACGTCGGACAAATTTACTTAAAAGATAAAATGTTCATACAAATTCCAATATTCCATATGTTTCACAGAGATAGACTGTAATGCCAGATCAGAATGTTCAATGAACTTTATAACAGACATACATGATTCAAGGTTCTGTAACATTGTGTTATATTAATAATTCGTTACGATGAAAATTTTAAAAAAGAAAAAAAGAAATGAAAGAAGTTTTTTTATATAATTTCTGCCGTAGTGCATGAAGAGAAATCTTCGTCGCTGGTTTTGCTGGTGAGAGTTTGAACTAGTTAAATGCTTTAGGGCTTTAAGGCATAGGTTCAAGTTCAGATTGATTGAAAATTTAATGACGTCACTTGTTTTTGTCTGTCTGTTGTCCAGTATTTTGACTGACTGAGTAATTTCATATGTCACTTGTTTTATTTATTTTTTTGTTTTTGATGTTCTGGTTGGTCGACTTCTTAGTGACATCATTTTTATTGACTTCTTTTTGGCCAGTAGACATCCAGTGTTCTCTCTGGTTGATTTTCTGCATGTCTTTTGTTTTGTCAAAAATCTTGGCTACTTGTTTTTGTCTGACGTTCGTCCAGCGTTCCGGTTGGTTGAATCCCTTAAGAAGCCAATGGTCTCGATCAGCTCAATATGTATTTTTTCCTGAGGGTTCGATTTTCACCCACCAATGATACAACCCCAATAGTCATAGAAACGTAACTGCCCTCGTAGCGGAACCTGCATCAACCTTATGAAAGATTCAACATATGAATCCAAGTCAGTTTAAAAATTCACTATAAAAAAAATCATTTCACCTGTGCATCCAGGAACTTAATTTATGTTCTCAAATGTGGCAGATGCGGAGATTATGTACGTCAAACGAGCTTGACTTTGACAGACAGAATGACCTACATGTGCAACAGATAACTTGAAAGATTCCACACCTAGATATGTGCCCCGCGAACAAACTTCCAAAATACCAAATTTCCCTTCTATATCAATGCATCGGAAACACTTCATCCCAATTCCTATAGAATAAAGAAAATATGTTAAGAAATATAAAACACAACTAAATAACCAAAAATAACACGCCAAAATGAGAAGACTCAATTTATTCATGAAAAATGACTAGACACAACAGACATATATCAAAAGTTGAAGCAACGGGCAACCTCCGGAATTCGAAACCCCAACTTCAAACTGCTGTACACATCGGCTCAATTCCGATCAAACGAAGAAAATATGTTAAGAAATGTAAAACACGACTAAATAGCCAATAACAGCACTCTAAATTGAGAAAATTCTATTCACGAAATGTTACTTGACACAGCAGACATAAATCAAAATTTGAAGCAACGGACTGCCTTCGGGTTTCAAGACCTTAACACCAAACTGCTGTACAACACCTGCATATTCTCAAACACTACTTACTTACAACATCCTAGGCTTAACTACTTTACTATTTTTTTTCTGGTCAACACTGGAATATATTACACACCCTCATAGAAATAGTTCCACTCCTAAAGATTATATCGACTTGCAGAAAAGTTCAATCCCGGGTCTTGCAAGAATGCCGAGAAAGGTTCTAGGCGCTTGAGGAAACTTGTCGCTAAACCTCAAGACAACATCACCGCTAATATAGTATTTAATAGTTGTACAATAACAACATTAAAATAGTATATTAGAAATATTTAATTAATTCTGATATTTCAGGTAAAATACACTTTTTCAATAGTGTTAAGAAAGTGAGAGGATATAGCGGAAAATACCTCCATTGATTTACTATGCCTGTTTTGCATGTGATGATGAAAGTTGTAGTTGAAAGGATTTTACGTTTGCTTCACGCTTAGGGTATACGTTCCACTATAGCTAACTTCGATATACCTTCTTCAAGAGGGGTTAATAAGGTAAGTATGAATCAGTTATTGGAGTTCATTAAGCAGGTTACATTTCTTTCCCAAGTTTGTTACCTTGTATCTATGTTTCAAATCCTTATTCCATGCTTTAAAATTCACGTCGAGGTGTTCATCTTTAATAATTTTCTATTACAGAGATATATCAAATAACATGCTGATTACTATTGGAGAGAATGTTTTCCACGGACTAACAAATTTACACACACTGTAAGTAGGTTGATATCTCTTTCAAAATCTCTTTCAAAATCTGTTACAATTCATGGTTAGTTATATTTCGAACAACATTTCAATGTTTAGCAAAGCACTGGTCAATAAAGCGATCATACAAATTGCCATGAAGTGTTTTGGTTGGATGAATGCTAATACCAAGTCTCTTATGACATACACAACTTAGGCGCAGGTGTGGCTGTGTGGTAAGAAGTTATTGGCGCAGGCGTGAATGTATGGTAACAAGCTTGCTTCCCAAATACATGGTTCCGGGTTCAGTCCAATTGCGTGGCACCTTGGGTAAGTGTCCTCTACTATAGCCTTGAGTCAATCAAAACCTTGAGTGGATTTGGTAGACGGAAACTGAAAGAAGTCTGTCATATATATATATATATATATATATATATATACGTGTGTGTGTGTGTGTGTGTGTGTGTGTGTTCGTCCTCTTACCATCGCTTGACAACCGACGTTGGTGTGCTTACGTCCCCGTACCTTAGCGGTTCGGCAAAAGTAACCAATAGAATACGTACTTGGGTTGATTTATTTGACTGAAAGGCGGTACTTCAGCATGGCCGCAGTCAAATAACTGAAACAAGTAAAAAAAAGTCTTTTCTTCTCTAGGAACAAGGCCCGAAATTTTGGCGGGAGGGAGCCAGCTGATTAGATCGTCCCCAGTACATAATTTATCGACCCCGAAAGGATGAAAGGCAAAGTCGACCTCGGCGGTATTTGAACTCAGAACGTAAAGACAGACGAAATACCACTAAGTAGTTCGCCCGGCCTGCTAACGTTTCTGCCAGCTCGCCGCCTTGAAACAAATAAAAGAAGTAAACTTATTCCAATATTCGAAATTAATAAATTATTATAGTTTGAGCTTAAACAGCTTTCTCAAAATCTAGTTTTTATTTAAGGATTAATTGACTGACACGAGATTTATACAGAAAAACCGAAGATCGCGAACATTTGTATAGATAATAGTACAGTAATACCTCACCTCACTAGTACCCGTTTTATGAGACACTCGGTACAAGATTTTACGAGTTTTATTTTCTGTTTACGAGTTTTCGCTTTACAAGCGTTCTCCGGGAACAAATTAATTCATATATTGATGCTTTACTGTATGTACCACAATTAATAAATGAATAAATTATATTTAGATTATGCATTCCAGAGAAAAGTAAGGCAACATTGAGATAACTAGACGTGATACTTGAAACTCGAAAGAATATTGACTCTATGTCACTTTCATTGACATTTACAATTTCGTAATAACAGAGCGTTGAATAGCAGAAGAGATAAAGAGATCAGTAAACATATGATTTCATTACGTGCTTCTGCGAACAATAATCTCGTTTGACCATTTCCGAGTACAGAGTAGTCTAACGGACCGAAAGTTTCCTTCGGTGTTTAGCCAAATCTCTTACATTCTGCCATCTAATTCTGTCTCTGTCAACTTTACTTACCGGTTTTTATTGTCAATACTAAGATCAATTTAATAGACTGCATGTTTTTTGAACTGCAATATAACAGCGGGGGCCACAAAATATTTGGAAGCAAGCAGTCTATTAAATTGATCTGAGTATTTGAACTACAATCTATTAAATTGATTTTAATAACGGGCTAAACACCGAAGGAGACTTTCGGTCCGTTAGACTACTCTGTACTTGGAAATGGTCCAACAAGATTATTGTGCGCAGAAGCACGTAATGAAACCATGTTACTGATCTCTTTATCACTTCTGCCATTCAACGATCTGTTATTACGAAATTGTAAATGTCAATGAAAATGACACAAGAATCACTCTTCTGCTTCCAACTTTAAAGTATCACGTCTACTTATTTCAATGTTGCCTTACTTTTCTCTGAAATGTATAATCTAAATATAATCCATTTATTCATTTGTAATGATACGTACAATAATGCCTCGATATATGAGTTAACTTGTTCAGGAAGAACGTTCGTAAAGCGAAAACTCGTAAACAGAGAATAAAACTCGTAAAATCTTGTACCCCGTATCTCATAAAGCGGGTCCTAGTGAAGTGAAGTATTACTGTACTATTGTCTATTCAAATGTCCGCGATCTTCGGTTTTCCTGTATAAATCTACGATTTCGTGTCAGTCAATTAATCCTTAAATAAAAAACTGGATTTTGAGGAAACGGTTTAAGCTCAAACTATGATGATTTAATTATTTCGAAAATTTGAATAAGTTGTGTTTATCGTTAGAGACTTTAGTACTGACATGCATCCAACCAAAACATTTCTTCATGGGATAGCATGGCAATTTTTATGACTGTTTGATGCCCAGTGCTATCCTAAACATTGAAATGTTCGAAATATAAATAGTCATGTCTTTACATGGCATACAAAACTATTTTAGTTTACATTTCAGGTAATATATTCGCCTACTCTAAGCTGTGACCTCCTCCGTACTTTCAGTTTCAAGTTAACGTTTTGCATATCGACCGATTAATTAAAAAAATATCAATTGAATATTCTCTCCTCCAGTTCACAGTAAAAACGTAATATTTAATGTGACTAGGAACACCTTAGTATCAACCAGAAATGTTTCCCAGGTATTCTCAACTATTATAAGCTATTCTACAGAAAGAGAGAAATTCATTTAAAGTTGCTCAAAGAATTATCTTTACATTGCAAAATGCCAATACTGAAAATCTAACGTGAGCAAAAGCCAGGAAGAAAATTGCATTGAAAGAAGTAGAAAGACATCAGTTGAATAAAATTCAGTTTTAGAGCTTCATATTTATAGACATGGTGAAAAGCTACAATAAATTGCATTGAATAGAAAGAAGACAATTTCAAGAATCTTTTACTAAACTATATGGCCACCTTCATGCATATGGAACAGAGAATAATTACATACATATCAGCGGATGCATGTGAACTAATAGGGCATGTATGTCATTATTCAGTTTTATTTTAAGATTTCTTGCCTTGAATCTAACCTAGATTTAAGGCTCCATTATTCGGGTATTTTTGTTTGTATGTATGTATGTATGTATATACAGGGTTGACCGAAAGTCACCTGACAGTAAATCAAAACCATTTAATTCCAAGATTTATTTATGTTTAACAACTGAATGAATTTAATAAAAGCAGTTAAATATCAAACATCATGAAAATTGCATTATTTACATTTGACAGATATTTGTCCTCATCTTGTTTGTTGTAAATAATGTACATAATTCCTCATCTCTAAATATAGACCTGTATTATCATGAAAATTGTTCAAACTGAACTCCTTTTTTCCATTCGAGTCAATACAGAGTTACAGATAGTATTTATGGAATTTTGATTTACTGTCAGGCGACTTTTGGCCAACGCTGTATGTATATGTGCAGATTTGTATGTTTTTCTGTATGTATGTATTCTCATGCATATAGTTGCATATCTAGACACGCTCATATATATTTAAATGATAAACTTCTGGAAAGTTCTACTGATTTTTAAGTGATGGATTAGATCTGAAGTCTTCGAATTAGACTTCGCTTTTCTGGTTCAGAGAAACATAATTTCTCAAGATTGGTATTTAGGTAGTGTGTTACATATCGCAGGGCCCCAATAATTACAGAAATAAACCTGAACTCGTAGTCATAATAATTTCGAAAATTTAAATAAGTTGTGTTTATCGTTAGAGACTTTGGTACTGACATTCATCCAACCAAAGCACTTCTTCAGAGGAGAGCATGGCAATTTGTATGTTTGCTTTACTGCCCAGTGAGATCCTAAACATTGAAATGTTCGAAATATAAATAGTCATGTCTTTACATGGCATACAAAACTATTTTAGTTTACGTTTCAGGTAATGTATTCGCTTACTCTAAGCTGTGACCTCATCCGTGCTTTCAGTTTCAAGTTAACGTTTTGCATATCGACCGAAAAATTAAAACAACATCAAGTGAATATTCCCTCCTCCAGTTCACAGTAAAAACGTAATATTTAATGTGACTAGGAATACGTTAGTATCAACCTGGATAGAGCAACTGCAGATTTCTCAATAGTTCTCGTTTTCACTGATCTTCAGCTTTATGCTATCATCCGCTGGGCAGCTAATTTCCACAGCTGTACACGGTTTCACTTTTGTATGCCAAATCATTATATCAGGCCTGTTGTGTTTACATTTTATTGAGTTCTTCACTTGGACATTCCACCAGGACTCCTTTTTATGCGTGTATGTATGGATAGATGGATGGATGCATGCATGGCTGGATGAAATAATATATGTGTAAAAATATTAATATGAGAAGATAAATTGAACAGGCTTTATTATGAGTCACTACAATTGTTTCTACGCATCATTACCCTCAGTTGATTGCTGAAGTAACACTGCATTAATATCACTCAGCAATAGTAGCAAGTAAATAGTGCTAGCTATTAACTCTATTCACCCGAAAGAAGGCATATGCTACCATTGTGAATGATATCAGTGCACAGCTATTTATAATATATTTAACATTCAGCAAGGAATAGATGGTAATGGTGCGTACATACATACATTTTTCCTCTCAGCAACTGTAATAAATTTACATTCAAAAGTTAAAATAAGTCACAAATATATTTTAACTAACCCACAGTTCGTATATTCATCACTGCTTGAAGCTGATGGTGCTAAATATACATATAGTTCAAATATATATATATATACAAACAATATACTACAAAATGAGATGGGTGAAAAAGCAACAACTAGTATGTATTAGTTTGACGCTCAGAAGAAATGGAAAACGTTTTTGACGTTTCGAGCCCAGAAATAAATGAGGACAAAAAATAGATGAGGAGAGAATGTATATGCATATGTTTGCGCATATTTATATACATATATCCATAGAGTTACATACATATATGTGGCATATAAATATATAAATATATATATATATATATATATATATATATATATATATATATATATATATATATATATATATATATATATATATATATATATATACATTATTTACATTATCTACATTTGACGGATATTCGTCCTCATCTTGTTTGTTGTTAACACAACGTTTCGGCTGATATACCCTCCAGCCTTCGTCAGGTGTCTTGGGGAAATTTTGAACCTGGGTTCTCATTCCTATCGATGTTACTATTATTATTATTATTATATTATTATTATTATTATTATTAATCAGGTCGCTGCCGTGAATCGAACTCGGAATGAGAACCCAGGTTCAAAATTTCCCCAAGACACCTGACGAAGGCTGGAGGGTATATCTGCCGAAACGTTGTGTTAACAACAAACAAGATGAGGACGAATATCCGTCAAATGTAGATAATGTAAATAATTCCTCATCTCTTAAATATAGAACTGTATATATATATATATATATATATATATATATATATATATATATATATATATATATATATAAAGATATATATATACATATACATATAACACAGACCCATACATACATACATACATACATACATACATACATACATACATACATACATACATACATACATACATACATACATATGTGTGCGTATGAGTGTGTGCATAACTTTTACAAGAATGTTGTCAGTAACGTCGCCGTTCTGGCCTGCTAGCTTTCTCCACACAGCACAAGTAAGGCCGGCAGACCGAAACTTTGAAGTCATTGTCACTCCTCTCCTCTACCAAAGAGTATTGAGTCATTCTTCAGCTTAATGTTAAATTGTTCTCATATATAATTTGATATAAAAAGAAGCATTTCTCCAGACCATACGCTAACACAATTATTAGATGAGTATCAGACTTCCAAGCGAATTTCGAGTAAAATGCTTAATGAATTATGGAAATAAAATAATTGGTTTCTCCAGATGTTTGTGCATGTCCGTGCATATTTGTATGTTAGTATAAATACGTTTTACACTACTGTCTTTTTGAGAGTAGCGTAATTCCGTCTGACATCAGTATAATGAAGTAACTAACAAACAAGAGAGCTTCTTCACAGTTTCCAGGTTTGTATGATACATTGCCGTCTGTAAGAGAGAACACCGAATAGAATAAATTTTACCCCGAAGAACACTGATTAAAAAGCAAAGGATGGTTACGACTAGGAAACCCTTGACCATAGCTTCTTTAGAGTTGATATGGGACTAAATATAAAAAAAAATTATGTATATTATTTTTTTAATATAATTTATTTACTGAGATGTAAATTCGATATATTTGATAGATTTTGATAAATGTATGAATCGCCTAGAGGTTCCGTTACCTCACAATCGTATTTCAAATAGAGCTTCGAGCTAAAATGCTTTTAAATTGAATGTGATACATGTCTGGTTTTTAATCATTTTATTCACAACCTCTGTTTTACTTCTGTCCATTTTTTATCACTTCAGTTGTCTCGGTGTAGTGATGTATATAATAGGTTTTTTTTTCTATTAACTCTTTAAACCACAGTTTGTGAAATCAATTCATATAGTATAAAACCCCCCCCGGTAGAAAAGTACGAGTGGAGGCGTATGGCTTAGTGGTTAAGGTGTTGAACTTATGGTCATAAGATTGTGGTTTCGATTCCTCGACCGGCCGATGCACTGTGTTCTTGAGCAAAATATTTCATTTCTCGTCATTACGAGTTTATATGAATCGAGAAGGAACTTAGAGAAGCACGATGATATTTGAGATAAATATTACCGACAGTATTGAACTACCATCCACCACAAGTGTCTTCTATATAATTGGCTCTGTTTGCTAACAGAGAAAAGAGACCGAATAATCTTGCTGGTATTGTAAAATAATATTGTAGCAATGTTAAACCAAATATATTTGCCATGTTATCTTGTAAATTTAAATGCAGACAAAGAGACAGGTGAGCACTGTAAGAAGAAAACCAAGCTATATATACTTGTGAATATCATGACGTGGATCTACTGAGGTAGGTGTTATCTGCTATGAAGAGAAAGAGGGAATAAAATAACACATTATTGCTATCATAATAAAACTGAAACAATCAGAAACAAGGAGAGACTTGCCTGAATCAGGTAAATCAGTCAATTATCGAAAAATTAGTTCTTGTGATTATTATTTTCTGATTGGTTAAAACAACACGAATGACAAAGGTGAACATCAGTACAGGAGGGCTAGCTACAGGCTTCAAAGACAAATAGGTGCCGGTTAAAACGCAAGAGCAAAAGGTCTGAAAAACTATTAACTAGCGATATTGTTTATGGGATAAATGCATTAGTATTTTGATTTGTATGAAATATAATCGCAGACATTACGCCATACCTTCTTCTAATCACAGAAAAACACAGATTGAAGTAGAATTTCATTTATGAAGGCGATAACCAGTTAAAAGAAGGGCAGGCCCATACCTTTTAAATTATAGTTAGTAATATCATAAAATTTCGCTTTCCCCCAACAGCATAGGTTAATTTTAGTACTACGCGCAGGACAACTCAAATCTAGAATGTGTATGTGTATGTGTGTGCATGTGTGTGTGCGTGTGTGCGTGCGAACATACATAGATCCATACAGCGTATGAATGTGAACATTCATCTAGAAGAACTGCTATTCTTAGCAGATCGATCGAGTACGTAGATGTTCGGTCCTGGCTTGTTGGTAGTCATGATTTAGCGGAGTGGGGTGAATAATGAACTGGAGACAGATTTCATTAAGTTAGTAAAGTGTTTAAAAGGTTGGGTTTTGTTAACGCTAAGTAGTTAAAATGGTTTTATAAGCTCGATATGGATGTTCATATTCGTTTACATAATTAAATAAATGTTTTGCAACAGTAACTTTAATGTTATTATTGAAATACTGCCTCACCAATAAATTTGTTTATATTGCCGTAAGTAACGCGACA
Source organism: Octopus bimaculoides (assembly GCF_046866305.1). Classification (NCBI taxonomy): domain Eukaryota; kingdom Metazoa; phylum Mollusca; class Cephalopoda; order Octopoda; family Octopodidae; genus Octopus; species Octopus bimaculoides. The sequence goes on along the minus strand of NC_142930.1, from coordinate 23,575,420 downwards.
CCTAATAGCTACTCACACGTACAGGAAATGCGCGTTGTAGTTCGTTCGCATAACTCTGACAGCATGACATGCTTCTTATCAAATGTATTTATTCTTATATAGTTACAGTGTAATTCGTGTATACGTCTATAACATTCAACAATGATTTTACTGAGGAATATTAATGTCACCGGAGACTGCGCAGCTAACCTGAAGAGCATATTAGTTCACGCTATGAAGGTACTCTTTGGTCGGGGATTATCAAGACAGGTTGTTACCAGGTGTTTCTTGAGGCATGAAAAAAAATAGCACAATCTCTTCAGTCCCGCATGGTGTATGAAGATGGCACTGGTGATGTTTCATTTCAGGAGCTAATACGTAGCGGCTACTGGAATTTACAATGTGCATTGTTGTGGAATTATGATTTTAGGTTTAAGTTAAATTCTATTCAACTGCATTGGAGAATTTTGCTTTTGAAACATTTAGAAGAGATTATATGGAAGATAAAGTGGTATCGGGATTGTTTTTTGGGTTGTTGGTTGCACAGACAGTTTAATCAGTAATTTAGAGAGAAAAGGTTTCCTCTAAGTGCCGGAAAAGGAAGTTGTCACATGCAGAAATATTTCTACGGTAACAATATATGGCGTAAACTAACGATTTGCTTCCAAACATGTTTTCATTATAGTTGTTAGGATTTTATTATTGTCGTTTAGCCTTGGTCGGTTTGAGTTATGTATTATCTACGTTATTGAGGTCTTATTTATCTCAGCTTAGGCTCCTGCAGATGAAACGATACTAGCCCTCTTTGCAGCAGGTGTGTATGGGTGTTTCCACTGCTTGGATTGTCTCTATATCTCTGGTTGACAGTGATGAGTCCAACATTCATCCTGAGCTAGGAGACGTTCAAGGAAATCAGCTGGGTCTGAAAAGTGAGCTTTTCCCGTGATGTGATCAGCCTGGTGTGGCAAACACTGAGCAGAAACCTTTGTCACACCAAGTTTATTGTGCAGAATATCAACTCCCAGGACATGCTAATAGTATTGTCGGTTTGATCTATACAATCAATCGCCTGTCATCTATCACCATGTGGTGGTCACGATCAATGTTTTCTTCGGTGATGGAAGTTGCAGGAAGTCCAGACGTTGCACTTTTGATAAAGCTGGATCGTCATCCCTTAATGTAGCCACCATAACAACATGAATGTCCTTTAGGTGTTTACCTTATTTCTGCTGGTACTTTATAACATCACGATGCCGAATTACGTCTTTTTTCAATGGAAGTCTCTATTAGTTACTCCTGAAATCTTCTTTGAACAGATAGATGTCAGTTTACGTGGAAAGAAACAATGCAGTTATTTATAACTAGAGCTGATATTAATACATTCAAGATTTCACAGCTTTGACATCACTCCCTCATAGTGAGCCTATGCAGTTTTCAGCCCACCCTCGTACTTTCTTTTTCAGAAATTCCGCCTTATCCAGATTGTCACTTAGGCATTCACGCACAAAGCCAAGTGCACCAGTTGTTCTTGACGTAAACGTGAATTTTTAATCCGAGTGGTGGAACTGAAGGTTTCGAAGCAATTTCTTGTTGTTCACTTCTTTATATTTGATTTTTTAAGACATACTTACATCAGCTGGGTAGCTGACTGCTATCACGGTGTATACTTTTTCATGTCCATGCCAGACAAGAATATCCGGCCTATTATGATGGTACTTGATAGAAGTTTTAATGGCAATGTTCTGGTTATATTCTCTCTACTGCGATGCATGTATGCATCCAATAACTGAAGGGTCTTGATATATCTATTTATGTATGTAGGTATGTGTACGTATATATAAATATAGAAATATAAATGTGTGTGTGTATATATATATATATATATATGTGTGTGTGTGTGTGTGTGTGTGTGTGTGTGTGTGTGTGTGTGTGTGTGTGTGTGTGTACTTACACACAGGTAGCTTTGAATCACCCATTTCTTTCTCCGCCACTTATACTCACTCTTTAGCTTACCAATAAAGACGCGCACAAATGCACGTACACGCTACATACACGCGTTCATAAGCATACACACTCGTACACATGCACACACGCCATTTATCTCTCTCTCTTTCCTTCCTATTTTCTCTCAAAAGACAATTTTTCATCCGTCCGCCATTTTCTTCCTTTTCTGCCCCATATGTATAACATTTCGCTTTTACATTCTTGGTCTGAGTTATTTCATCTCTTTCTCGAATTATACCATTTACTTGGACCCTTCTTACCATATGCTGAACTCACTATATAATTCTCTTGACCTTTTACCATTTTTTGTGTACTTCTACCAATTCTTGTTACTTTTGTTGTAATCAGAGAATTCAAGCATTTTTCAATCATTTTGGGATTGCTGTTTGAAAATCAATCTTTTATTCAAACATATTTTCCGACTTCGAGTGCTTTACTTACATACTTACACCACCTTCAACAACCCCATCTGCCTAGCTCGGTTCGTTTCGCGTGTGGTTCATCAATACATTTATTCCTACCTGCTTCCTCTCTCTCATCCTCTCACACAAGTTTTCACACCACCAACCAAGCAACTGCACACATATATACATACACACGCAGATACACACACAAACACACGCCAACATCCTTACCTCAACTAATAAACAACACTATACTTCCACACGTACGAACGTGTATACACATATGAACACCACGCAAATAACCCTCCCCCCACTTATGTTTGCTTCCAGACACAGATTGACTCTGACACATATACACACATGCTCCTCAGCCCATTAAAATTTCCATCAGGTCTCTAGCCTTTCGTTTCCATTTTATCACTAATTTTACCACTTTCTCTCTCCCTTATTCTTCTCTCTTATTTTCTTTTCTGTTTATAAAGTCGGAAACATTCAAACTCTCTCAGTCATTTTCCTTCTTTCCCTTCTCTCTCTCTCTCATTCACTCTCTCTGTGTTCCCATTGAAGTGAAAATTAACTACATATCCGTCAAACTTTGTTCGTCCTCTGTTGTCATTTCCAATGTTTATTTGTCTTTAACCTACATACATAGTAACACACACGCGCGAGCACGCACACGCGCATATATATATATATATATATATATATATATGTGCGAGTATATATGTGTGTGTATGTATATATATATATATATATATATATATATATATATATATATATATATATATATATATATATATATAAAGAGGGAGAGAGAGGAGGGAAAGACAGATGAGACAGTTCACAATTTCCAAAATGTGTTCTTCATAAAATGTATGAAAGATCAGTTTCGGACCACTGAATTAGATAATGGTTGCGTGCTTCCGTCCTCCAACAGTTAAAGTGTAAACATTTATACTTCTGTAAGCATTGAATTAGATATTTATTCAAGGCTTTCTTTCCTCTGGGAAGACACTACCTGTTTCTGGAGAATTAGGACACCCACATATATGAGAAGAAATACTCTCATATCAATCGTTAGTTTTCTTACAGATTTGTTGGAATCTTTTAAATGGTAAAATACATAGGTGCATCTGATCAATGATATAGAATGAATAGAATTTAGGACAATAAAAAATAATGAAGTATAATAATGATATTATTATGGTGTTATACTGATTAATCATTAAATCATTAAAAAGAAAAAATAGCAAGTTATTATTTTTTCTCTGAGTACCACACTTTTGATAAATACGCCTCTAGTATAATCTATTTTTATCAATAATTCTTCATGAATATCTTGCTAGATTTGAGCAATATTTTTCCATAACGTCTAAGAAATTGTCAAGGTGTTCACCGTAAAAGAAAACTTTTGTATGAGTGATTTCCTCTTCTTCTCCTCATACTCATACTCATGCACCTCTTTCTCGCTATTATCCCCATCGTCGTCTTCCTCATCTTTAGTTTCTACTTGCATATCAAAGAGTCAAACGTCACAGGCTCTGCATTAGATGTAATTAGTCCATTAACATCTTCATTTGTGACTTTCAAGTAAAATTAATTCTTAAGCCGAAATAATTCCTCTGTGACAATATTGTCCTCAATATTTTAAAATTTACTAGGAAACCTGAGTATGTCATTTTCCTGTAACCCTGATGTGTCGATTCATTTATCTCATCACATGCGGTTCCAGCATTATTGGTAGCATTCCAAATGTTGTATCTCTTCCATAACACTTTAAATTTAGTCCTATCCTCCCTACCAGTTGATTGATATAATGTTTAACAATAATAGAACTTCTTGAAGATTAATATTACTGTTCGACCCTTTCGCTCAATTTTTCTTCGTGCTACTTGGAAGCAAAAATACTAATATTACTTCAGATAAAAATAATCATGTTACTTCAGACATCTTTCAAACAAAGACAGCTTCAGTAACATCGCAACGCTGCTATGCGAAATAGACCCCTTCTTCAACAATATCAGCAGTAGCTTGAATAGATGTTGTTGCACTTGGTTTATTTTTACTAACCATCCAGGTAAATTTAGTCTATATAAAGCTACTTCTTTTTCCTGAACTTGCAAAATACATTTGCCTGAAATGTCCAATGTTTATCTCCCAATATGTAAGTTAGCAGATCGCTTTATCTTAAGTTATACGATTCACAGGAGGATATTTTATGTTGACTGCCAATACATACGTTTAATGAACACTCCATTTTTTTACATGACTATACCTTATTATTTTGATATAAATGTGGCAATTTTGTGTATATATACTTTGTTTGCCCCTTAATCTTGTAAGATATCATTTATTTACTCGTGTTCAAAGCCTTGATTATAGTCGAGAAAGATTGGCCATCTTTTTTTAATGTTTAATAATACACTTATTTAACTCTACATTTATTGGGTCTAGTCATCTTCACAGCATCATCAGTTTAATATTTTGCATTCATTTTGTTGGAACAATACATAATAAACGTCAGGTAAACTAAAATCGTCTTGAAACTCTGATTTTTGATAATGGCGTCGTTGAAGGATATAACTGTCTAAAGTCGGTTTGTTTACAAACATAAAAATGCGAATGGAATCGTTCTGGGAATATTGCATGCTTTGGATTTTCTTCTATACATGCAGATGGCTTTTTGATTATTAATTTTTATAAACGACCGACTCTACTTTAGCTTATTTTGTACAAAGCTATAATACAT
>NC_142930.1:23545284-23562784 GCF_046866305.1 Octopus bimaculoides | reverse complement strand
CGTTTGCTCTGCTTTCGTCTAACTTTTTCTTTTTGTTGAATTCTTTGTGTTCAATCCTTGATATATATATATATATATATATATATATATATATATATATATATATATATATATATATGTATGTATGTATGTATGTATGTATGTATGTATAAACACATGTATAAACATACATATGTGCATTTAAGTGTATTAATGAGCTGCATGCCTTTGCGGAAATGTGCATGAATATTTTTCGTGTGTGCAGCTTTTCAATGTATAAATCTGTACATTTTTTAATGCAGCAATGATTGAAAAACAGAATGTAGTGTCCTATTTAAAAAGCAATTTATTACAACCAAGTGTCTGTTAAGTTCCCAATTATAACAAATGTTTCAGGAAAAGTACATTGATCAAGGAAACGGGAAAATAACTATGAATCTGCCATTATCTCTTCGAATGACAAAAACAGGAAATAAATGTTATTAAAAGAAATCTTGTTATTGTACATTACACTTCACGGTGAAATGAGTTATATTTGTGTGCAGTACAGTCCAATTTGTGTAACTAGCCAAACAATTATTTTAGTAGTGTAAGGACAAGTTTTAAGGCGATTAATTAATGTCGTTATTCAGTGTTCCTACAGAGCAAATGAAAGATAATAATGATCTTCGTATGAAATTATGGGCGGTGTTCTGTAAAAGTAGTGTTGTCTTGAAAAATATATTCAGATTTTACACACAGAAATATATACGAATTTTCTAAGACGTGTGTGCAATCTCTTGGCAGTACAAACATATATTTTAACATTAACACTCCAAGGCAAGCTCGTTTCGGAAATATGTTTCCAGTGCTTGATTTGCATATACTGCATCGGTGCCAGAAGGATGAAAACTAATGTTCCTCTCGACGAGATTTCAAACTCAACTTATCTGAACAGAATAAGGAATTGTTTTCTTTATCGATCTAAAAATTCTCTCAAGTCAGCAACCTGGAAGAATCTTTATTACGTCAGACAAAATACTTAGCGATATTTTTTCCAGCTCTTTTCCCTCTGAGATCAAATCCCACTGAAGTCAACTTTGCACTTCAACCCATAGGGGTTGATAAAATGATGTAGCAGTCAAATACTGGCGTCAATGTAATTGACTAAATCCTTCTCTTCAGAATTGCTCACCTTGACCTCTGCAACGGACCGACATCGCGTTCACGGGAATCTTTTCTCCTCGGTCGCTTGTACGTAATGAAAACCGAGTAACCGATATAATGAGTTCTGGGGCTCGAGAAAAGATTTTATTATTATTATTATTATTATTATTATTATTATTATTATTATTATTGTTCAGTAGTTTTATTTTTATAACGTGCTTTCACTTCACTACCGAGCGCAGCTCTGTGCGCCTTGGGTATGTGCTGTGGTTTGCTGTGGTGCTCTTATGTTTACTGTATTGAAAGTGTTTTGCGTAGGATGTGTGCAGTGCCCAGTAGTGCAATTTTCTGTATGTTATATATATTTGTAAATCCTGGTGTTTTTGTTATGTATTTGTCTGAATATTTTTTTATTATACCTAAGGCACCTACTATAATAGGAATTGTTTCTGTTTTTAGATTCCACATTCGAGTTACCTCTATTTCCAGGTCTTTGTATTTTGAAAGTTTTTCCATTTCTTTTAGAGAAACGTTGTCATCTGCTGGTATTGATACATCAATTAGAAAGCATTTTTTTTCTTCATGATCTTTGACAACTATATCTGGTCTATTTTCCTTAATTTCTCTATCTGTGTGTATTGGCATATCCCAGAGTATGGTTGCTTTCTCGTTTTCTGTTACCTTTTCTGGCGTGTGTTTATACCATCATTTTTCTGTTGTTATTCCATAGTGTTGGCATAGCTTCCAGTGTATATAGGTCCCAGCTTTGTCGTGTCTGTGAATATATTCCTTCTTAGCCAGGACTGGGCAGCCAGAGATAATATGATTTATTGATTCTTGTCCATCTCCACATATTCTACAGTTACTTGTTATGTTTCTTTTCATTATATGTTTTTGGTAATTTCTGGTGGGGAGGCTTTAGTCTTGTGCAGCAATTAAAAATCCTTCAGTCTCTGCTTTGAGTCCTGAGCTTCTCAACCATTGCTGGGATTTTTCTCTGTCTATTTCTTTTGCATTTAGTTTAGCCCAGTATTTACCATGTAGGGGCTTTTCTTGCCATCGTTTTATCATGGTCCGTTACTGTTCTAGTTTTAGTTTGAATTTCATTTGTTTCTTCTTCTTCTTCTTCTTCTTCTTCTTCTTCTTCTTCTTCTTCTTCTTCTTCTTCTTCTTCTTCTTCTTCTTCTTCTTCTTCTTATTTGTTAGGTAGATTGATTTCTTGTTTGTATTTGTCAGCTTACTTAAATACTGAAAACAGTTTTTTGTTTTGCTCGAGTTTTGTGGCTATTTGTATTAGTTTTCCTTGCTTCTGGAGTAGGTATTTTTGCAGTCCTATGGTGGTTATTTTATAATAGTTTTCCAGCTGTATAAGACCCCTGCCACCTTCTGTGCGTTGTATATATAGCCTTTCTATATCAGATTTTGGGTGGTGCATCTTATATCCTGTCATTATTTTTCTTGTTTTCCTGTCTATTTTACATAGTTCGTTTAGTGTCCAGTTAAGGATGTTGTAGCTGTAGCTTATAACTGGGACAGCTAAAGTGTTGATACCCATTATCTTGTTTTTAGCATTTAGCTCTGTTTTTAGTACTCTTTCTTTATTTTTTCTTTCATTTGTGTATGTTGTATCCTATCTTGTTCATTGACTCCTAAATATTTGTATGGTTGGCTTTCGTCTAGTTCTCTTATTTCATTGGCTTTATCTAGTGTTATATTGCTACTTTTAACTAATTTTCCTCTTTTCAGGGTTGCTTTGGCACATTTTTCTAATCCGAAATTCATATCTATTTCTTTGGTAAAGCCGTGTAGTCTGTAGTAGTGTTTCTAGCTCTTTGTCATTTTTAGCATATAATTTTAGGTCATCCATATATAAAAGGTGGCTGAGTGTTTTTCCGTAGCATTTGTAACCGCAACCAGTTCTATTTAGCAATTCCTCTTCTAATGGGGATGGCTTTCGTTTTCACAAGTCCCTCTTTTGTTTGGAGCTGTAGCACTGTCTGCCATTTGTTCATTGAGTGCCTTATGTATTTTATAATAATTGGTGCCACCTTGTTTATGGCTAGTGTTTCCAGAATCCACGTGTGGGGAACACTGTCGAAAGCCTTTTGGTAGTCCACCCAGGCCATACTGAGTCCTTTCTTCTTTCTGCGGCTGTCTTCAGTTATGGCTTTATTGATCAATAATTGGTCTTTAGAGCCGTATGAGCCCTTGCAGCATCCCTTCTGCTCTTCTGGAAACAGGTTGTTATTTTCCAGGTGCTTACTCAATCTCTGTAATATTATTGCAGTAAAGGCTTTGTAGATCATAGGGAGACAGGTTATAGGTCTATAGTTTTGTGGTTTCTCCGTTTCCGTGAATTTGGGGATTAAAATAGTTTTCCCTTTCGTGAGCCATTCAGGTACTGTCTCTGGCTCTGCTAGTATGTTGTTAAAGTTTTCTACCAGCTTTTTATGCATTCCTGGCAGGTGTTTTAACCAGAAGTTGGGGATCTTGTCGTGTCCAGGTGCCTTCCAGTTGCTTAGTCTTTGCAGTGTCTGGGTGACCTCTTCAGTTGTTATAGGGACCCAGAGTTGCTCAGGTGCTAAGTTCGTTGTTTTAATGGTCCTTTTCTGGAGTTGTTGCTTCACCGACCATATTTGTTTCCAGAATTCTTCCATTTCTTCTGCTGTTGGTGCTGCAGTAATGTCTATTTTATTTTTACCCAGTTCTTGGTAGGGTTTTTTGGGGTTGGATTTGAACTGTTTGTTTTGTTCAAAGAAACGTTGGCGTTTCTCATACCGGCGGATCCTTTGTGCTTTGGCAAGGATGTCTTGCTTTAGTTTTTCTTTTGCCTCAGGTAAGTCTTTTTCTGTAATGCTGTATTTGTACAGTATTTTTGTTTTCTTCTTGTTACTTAGTTGTGTTGATTGTCTACTAATTTCGTTGAGAATCGATAAATCTTTTCTCTTTTTTTAAATTTTGTTCTGGATGTTATTTATCCACAAGGTCTGTTTGGGTGGTAGAACTCCTGTTCGGATGGGTTTGAGTGAGTATCTTGCTTCTTTTGTGGCTGCAGTGGCTGCCGCATATATTATGTCATTTAGCTCAGTGATATTGCCTGTTGTTTCTGTGGTTGTTTGTTCCGCGACGGCCAGGTTTATGCTATTTATTATTGATGTTGTTTTATTGTCTATTTTGATTTTTGGGAGATATAATCTGTGGTCCATTCTAAGATCTGTGGTTTTCAGTTCTTTGGTTATTCTCATTTTCATAGTATCGTAATCATTAGGTCTCCCTTTGTTATTCCCAGGCTTTAGATTTGTTTTGCCTTCCTTTTCATTCATATGTTTGTCTGTGGTGTTCTGGATTGGTGCTTTTTGTACACTATTATAGATCTCTACGGTCTGGGTTTGTTGTTTTTTGTTTACTTCGTTTTTGCCGGAAATGTTACGTTTGTCCTCGTGTTCTGCTATCTCAGTGCTTATATTATTATTTGGCATTGCTGTGTGACTACTATCTAGATTTTCCTGATGTATTTTTCCTTTCAATTGTTCTACTTCTGTTTCTGATTTTTTTTTTTTTTTTGCTTTTAGAATATATCTTCTTATGTTAGCTAGTTTGTAAGGGTTCATTGTTTTATCGAGGTCTTTATTTACATTATTTTTCTTCCATATTTTATATGTATGTGTTGTTGCATTTTCGTTTTTTGGGTAGAGCACTGCTGTGAAATAAGCGTGTAGGATCGAAATGTATTCCTCACGTGTCCATTTATGCCGTTTTGGTTTTGTTTGCGGGATATGAGAAACAACGTCCGGCCCTTTATTTTGACGGTCATCGTTTTCGTAGGGTACCGGTTCGTTCATTTCTGTTGTCAGATTGTTTTGCACGTTCAGATCTTCGTGCTTTTTGCGTAATAAGCTTACAGTACGCACTTCTCGGTTGTTATTCTTGGGTGGAATAATACCGGTGTTATTTAATCTGTTTGTAATTTTTTGTACATGGTGTTTGGGTTTGGAGATGGTCTGATTTTGATGTAACACGTGTGTTTACGATCGCTGTGTGGGTAGTGGAGGTATCAAGTTAAAATACATCATTATATTTGGAAAAATAGAAATAAATTTCAATGAGTATTACTTACTCGGATATAGTCCAACCCTTTGTCAGCTATTCTTTGGCTCCATGCGATGTCTTTATTTCCGATGTTTTTGGATAAATTTCGGAGCAGTGATTTATCGTTCTCACATGTTAAACATCCCCGGTGTCTCTTAACATCCCCGGTGTCTCTAAACATCCCCGGTGTCTTTATTATTATTATTATTATTATTATTATTATCATTATTATTATTATTATTATTATTATTATTATTATTATTATTATTATTATTATTATTATTATTATTATTCTGTCATTCACCTGTCATCTGGCGGAAACTGGTTCTTCAAAAGCAGCGACATGTGTTGGAAAATAGAATTAGTTCACTATCGCACGTGTGTTACTTATTTTTTCGATTCCAGAAGGTTGAAACCAAGTCGATTCTAAACACAATTGATTTCCATAATTGAAACTAAGCACGATAACATGATTTTTGTTTTTAATAATCCTTTGTGCTGGAAACACAAGGCCTAAAATTTGGAGGAAAAGATTAAGCCCATTGCAGCCACCCCAGTACATAACTAATACTTATTTAATCGACCTCGAAAGGATGAAAGGCAAAGTCGACCTCGGCGTAATTTGAACTCACAACATCGCGGTAGATGAAATACCGCTAAGCATTTCGCCTGGCGTGCTAACGATTCTGTTTTAACTAATATTTGATAATAACAAAAGTAATAAAAATTTGGAGAAGGTTAGTCAATTAAGTTCACGTGTGCTTGGCCGGAACTTTATTTTATGCATTCCAGAAGAGGTAAAAGACAAAATAGATTTTGGGGTTGAATATCTAGATATGAAGAACCGAAACAAATATCGTAGGGCACTTACGCTTTTCAGCTCTTTATCCTCTCTACCGACATTGAAAAGCCAGCGGAATACACACACACACATATATGTATGTATGTATGTATGTATGTATGTATGTATGTATGTTTGTTTGTATGTATGTATGTGTATAAGAGTGGAGCGAAAAATGCAACTTTGGAAATTGGTAACCAAACATCGATATTTTGTTGCGAATTGTTGCGAATTTGTTGCGGATTGTTGCGAATTAAGGCAGAGGGATAGAAGAATTAGAGAGGGGCAAGAAAGAAAAAAAGGGACAGAGTAAGGTAAAAGAGGAGGGAAGGAGAGAATGAAGGGAAAGCCAAGAAATGTGAGACCGGTGTGCTAACCATTTTGCCAGCTCGTCCCCTTATTCTTTGACAGTAATATTAATACCAGGTCTAAGAACGCAACCCGGCAGAATCGTTAGCACGCCCGGCAAAATGCTAAGCGACATTTCGTCCGTCTTAAAGTTCAGAGTTCAAATTCACCAAGGTCAACTTTGTTTTTCTTCCTTGTAGCGGTCGATAAAATAAGTACCTGTTGAACGTTAGGGTCGATGTGATCAGCTTACTCTCTCACCCAAAACTGTTGCCTGTGTACCAAAATTTGAAACCACAATCCCAGTTATGTACTGGTTCTGTTTATTAACTAAACATAAATTAATATTCTTTCAAATCATAAAAATCCATATCGTCTCATTAAACGAAGGAGTGTAATGCCGTAACTATTTTTGCTTTTGTTCAGTACGAGGAATTAATATTATGTTGCAAATTACCGAATCGTTCATTAATTGCTATAGTACGACAGCTGATGTCACTCGAGGCTGCGATTTTTTCTTCTTCGAAGTACATATTGCCACTTGGTGTGGACTCCTGTTTGGAGACCACGCAACCTTTAACAACCTCCAAACAACATCCAACACCGAAAACACTCTTTTATTCTCTTCTATCCACTCACCCATATCCAGAAAGGACATATTCATGCGTTATTTGTCTTCCATAATTGTACATTTATGTATATGTATATATATGTGTGTGTATGTATGTGTGTGTGCGTGTGTGTGTATGTATATGTATATATATATATATATGTATATATATATATATATATATATATATATATATATATATATATATATGAATATATATATACATAAGTATATATGTATATATATATATATATATATATATATATATATATATATATATATATATATATATATATATATATATATATATATATATATATATATACAGAGAAAGAGTTAGGTAGATAGATAGATAGATAAATAGATAGATAGATAGATAGATAGATAGATAGATAGATAGATATATGTGATATTTTAGTTGTCTATGTAGCCGCGAGCTCTTGTCTCCCACTCTTAAATACATACATACATTTACACACACACACACATACACACACATATACATATATATGTATATATATATATATATATATGTGTGTGTGTGTGTGTGTGTGTGTGTGTGTGTGTGTATACTATCTATCTATATATATATATATATATATATATATATATATATATATATAAACTGTGAAAAGACTTAGCTATTGAAGAAAAGAGAAATATTCTATATAAAGGCAGTCTGTAGTCTGTACATTCAAGTGCCGCTCGTCTCAGAGCTTTTTCATACAGTATTCTTTAAAGAAACCATAAAGAAGACGACAATCAAAGTTACATTCAACTCATCATATACTTTGAAGTGGATATATTTTTAACGATACGTCGATACTTCGATAAGCTTCGGATAGAATTGACCCAGACCGTGACTAACTTAATGGTACTACCTGGAGAAGACATTTAATGACGTTTCATAGTACAGAAACACTTTGGACACCGTAACCCTTTCGAGTAAAGAGTTATTGTTTGCAGAGATATATTCGGGTGTAGTTGGCTTATCTGGAATTTGCTGGAAGTATTCATCCAGAAACCATTTGAATACTATGACACCTTTTTCTCCTCTCATGTGTCTTGAAATGATGTTAAAGAGAGCACGGTTAGTAGAGGGGAAAATAAAAACATATCAACATCTAAACAATTGCTGAAATGGTAATCTAGATACAATAATTGCATATATGTGTAAACGTCAGTGCTTCCTCGCATATATTTTTATACCGTCATAAGCATTGTTGTCGTTTACATTGTGCCATTACAATCCAAAAACATCCGTCAAATACATTACAACATAATTGCTTCTAAAACATTATTTGATCTTCAGATGCTTAGAATCCGCCAACAGTTATATTTTCTAGTTTTTGATTTGAACGTTCTCTGTCGAATTTTCTTTCGGAATAGATTGGTTTCGCCAGTATAAATATTTATTTTAAGCAATTTGGAATCTCCTATTATTTTAGCTAATTATGACAAACATTCTTGTGCAGTTTTCTTATCGATAAACTCATATTCATTATGATGTTTGGTAGTATGGCAAAGCTCCAGTTATTTTCAATTTTCACTTCATTCTTTACTTTTCGAAACATGGGTATTGGTGTTTATTATCTATTGCATCTCATTTGGGTCAACTCGACTATGATACAGTAAACACACATACATATACACACACACACATATATATAAATATAAACATATACACATACACGTGTAGACAGATAGTTAGATAACAACTTGATTTGGCTCCATCTTATACATACATATATATATATATATATATATATATATATATATATATATATATATATATATATATATATATATATATATATATATATGTATAGATATATAATATCAATATATTATAAATTAACTACCAGCAAAAATAATTGGTGAGCTAACTCAAAAAATCATCAGCAAAATAGCAGAAAAAAACGACAGTGAAAGTATGCAGACTCTTCAAGAATCGATCCTTTTGGTTATATTAATAATAATAAAGGAGTTACGACGCAAAAACGTATAAATTCAAATGAACATATTTATCTTCTCCAATATATATTTCAGTATAAAGTATTAAGAGGCTTAAATCAAAATTTCTTTACACATCATTCAGGAATAAATATAACATCAGAAAAAATACATTCCGTTTAAAAACACAAACCGTTCATGGCGAAAAAATTTCACAATTACAAAAAACGAACAAAATTTTTAAAGTTTTAGCAAAAAAACGCTATTACCTACATGCAGGCATCCGCGTGTGCGCCCGTACACACACGCACACACGTTCATACGCGCACACACGTTCATGCACGCACACACGTGCACTCTCACATGTATGTGTATGCATACACAAAGAAGCAAAGTTCACAAGTCATAAACACATACACACGCACATACATACACACACACATACATCCACATATATATATATATATATATATAAATATAAAAATATGTTAAAAAAACCTCATTTTAAAATATATTATAAAATTATATATACTTATACAAAAAAAAACACCCTATACACATACAAACCACCATACACACATATACGCATACATATATACATATATATACAAGTACATATACATATACATATACAAACACATACATATATATACTTACACACATATATGCATATATACATATATATACATATATATATATATATACATATACATATATACACACGCATATAAAACATCACACACACATATACACACATACACATATATATATATATATATACACATATACATACATAAACATACATATACGTACATATACATACATATACATATATATATATACATATACATACATATGTATACACATACACGCACATACATACATACATACATATATATATACACATATACACATACATATATACACACATACAAAACATTACCCACACACATACACACACACACACACACACACACACACACACACACATATATATATATATGTATATATATATATATATATATATATATATATATATATATATATATATATATATATATGACTTGGATATGTTAAATCACCTCCCAAAGAAAGTCAAGGAAGAAACAATCATGGTCTCATTTGACGTGATTAATTTATACACCAGTATACGTCATAATTATGGACTTGGGGCAATTCAATTCTGGCTGGATCAATTCACGAAAGAAATCCCAAACAGGATCAGTAAAGAATTCATTACTAAATCGGTTGAATTCATCTTACGAAACAACCACTTCATGTTTGACAATACTTTCTACCGACAAAAATTCGGAATTGCTATGGGCACTAGGGCAGCTCCAGTCATTGCGAACCTAACAATGGGTTACTTGGAAATAATAATATACCAGGAATCTTTATCCACCTTTGGAAACACCCTTTCCCAATACATAAAAGAAAATTGGAAAAATGTTCCTGGACGACTGTTTCATACTCTGGAATGAAAACACAGATGAACTCTTGAAATTCAAAAGTCTATTGAACAGTGTCAACCCAAACATACAGTTCACAATGGAGTACAACCAAAAGGAGCTCCCATTCTTGGATATACTAATTAAAAAAGTAAACCTAAAAATAGAAACGGACATATTTTACAAAACCACAGACGCCAAACAATATCTACTATTTGATTCATGCCACCCAAGACAAACATCCCCTTCAACCTTGCAAGAAGGATATGCACAATAGTGTCAGAACAAAATACTAGAGACTACAGACTACAAGAACTCAAAAACACACTAATTGACAGACACTACCCAGTTCAACTCATAGAGGATGGAATCAGACGTGCATCACAAATTAACATAGAAAATGTAAGAAAAGTTAAACACAGCAGCACACCTTCCCCGAAAATACTGCCGTACATATCCACATACAACCCCAGAAACAAAGAAGCCTTCACCATCATCACCCAAAACATACCAATGCTACATAAGGACCCCAAATTAAAGGATATTTTACACACACACAAAATCATTAAAAGCCACAAACAACCAAAATCACTGAAAAAGATCCTCACAAAGGCAAAATTATTTTCCAAAATAACAGATGCAAAAGTAAAAAAATGTGGTCGACCAAATTGTGCAACAAGCCCAAACATTCTAGAAGGTTCAGAATTCCTCTTCAAAGAGGGACACAAATTCAAAGTTAAATCTAACTTTACTTGTGCCTCAGAAAACCTTATTTATGTAAGAA
This sequence comes from Octopus bimaculoides, assembly GCF_046866305.1. Classification (NCBI taxonomy): domain Eukaryota; kingdom Metazoa; phylum Mollusca; class Cephalopoda; order Octopoda; family Octopodidae; genus Octopus; species Octopus bimaculoides. The sequence continues at coordinate 23,551,586 of NC_142930.1, read as the reverse complement.
GATGCTCGGGCTGCCACGAGAACTACATAGGGTCCACAGGATTATCGTGCAGACGCAGATGCACTCTGCATCGACAGCAGATTGCATGCCCAGAATACCGAATGATACCTTTTAGTGAACATATTGAGAAATGCGCAAAACAAATGCTACCACAATTTATAATCTTTCCTTTCTATCAATGTGCCATTAGAACACCAACACAGATTAAATTAAATAAGGAAACCTTTTTCATTCAAAAATACAAACCCAAACTTAACCATTGCTAACACATTTAAATAAGGAAATTCATCACCCCACTGAGAAGGGAAAAAGATATAGAACAAAACCATGGTAAATTAATCAAATTCTACCACCTCCTAGATTTCGATTATCTCCCTTATACCGGAAGAAATCTCTAATTACCTCCCCCTATCTAGAACTCTTCTTTTCAGACTGGAGCGAACACGTTACAATGAAGTAGAGAAATTTGAAAAGACAACACGAAACCGGTTATTTCTCAAAATACAATGTTTATATACCAAAAAGATTTTATAACATTTTTCTGACATAATTTAAATATATACTTTAACCATGTAACACAAGCCTTCTGTAGTTTTTTCACTCCAATTATCTTTTATATATATATATATATATATATATATATATATATATATATATATATATATATATATACATATATACATATATACATATATACATACATACACACATACATATACATACACATAGTCATATACATATATACACACACACATACACACATACATACACATATATACACACACACATACACACATACATACACATATATACACACATTTTCCACGTATACCTATGTATATGTATATACACTTGCACATGTATATGAACAGATGTACGAATAAGTAAATAGAGCAATAACAGAACTAAAAATACTAAAACCCAGACCTTAATACCCGATCATAACAAAGTTCTGCTATAGGAGAAATAAACAATGAAATTATCTAAACCAAAAATAAGTATTTTTGCGAACGTGAACACATCTGAACCCATTCTATGTTAGTTTATTAATTAGTTTATGCTTAGAAAATAGAATAAAAACATCTCAAGATTGCACAAGTTGCAATACCTCCTACCCTTATCGTATGGGAAATTCCTCCCTATAATAGACCATTCTAACGAAAAGTTCTTATTTTGTTCTGTTAACCCCCAAATAAACCTACTAAGACTAGTACTAGCTATTTTACTCCTATCTCTAAACATATTAAAGTGACAAGAAATTCTCCTACAAATCTTATCCGAAGAACAACCCACATAAACACTAACATCTGTATCACTCATAACCTTACACTGATACACTATATTCCTTAATCTAACGTTCGGACCCTCAAACTTTAACCTCCTGGGATTAATCTCAGTTACCTCAATCTTAGAACCTATAATATTATTACCTAAGTGAGGATCCTCATCCCTATTCATTCCATTCTAAACCAAAAATAAGTATTTTTGCGAACGTGAACACATCTGAGTATGTGTATGTATATGTATGTGTGTATGTATATGTGTATATATACTTATATGTATATATGTATATATATATATATATATATATATATATATATATATATATGTGTGTGTGTGTGTGTGTGTGTGTGTGTGTGTGTGTGTGTGTGTGTATACATATGTGTGTGGGTAATGTTTTGTATGTGTGTATATATGTATGTGTATATGTGTATATATATATGTATGTATGTATGTATGTGTGTGTATGTGTATACATATGTATGTATATGTATATATATATATATGTATATGTATATGTACATATATGTATGTTTATGTATGTATATGTGTATATATATATATGTATGTATGTGTGTATATGTGTGTGTGTGATGTTTTGTATGTGTGTGTATATATGTATATGTATATATATATATGTATATATATGTATATATGCATATATGTGTGTATGTATGTATATGTGTGTGTTTGTATATGTATATGTATATGTACATATATATATATGTATATATGTATATATGTATGGTGGTTTGCATGTGTATAGGGTGTTTTTTTTTGTATATGTATATATAATTTTATAATATATTTTAAAATGAGGTTTTTTTAACATATTTTTATTTATATATATATATATATATATATATATATATATATATATATATATGTGGATGTATGTATGTGTGTGTGTATGTATGTGTGTGTGTGTGTGTATGTGTTTATGACTTGTGAACTTTGCTTCTTTGTGTATGCATACACATACATGTGAGAGTGCACGTGTGTGCGTGCATGAACGTGTGTGCGCGTATGAACGTGTGTGCGTGTGTGTACGGGCGCACACGCGGATGACTGTATGTAGGTAATAGCGTTCTTTTTGCTAAAACTTAAAAAATTTTGTCCGTTTTTTGTAATTGTGAAATTTTTTCGCCATGAACGGTGTGTTTTTAAACGGAATGTATTTTTTCTGATGTTATATTTATTCCTGAATGATGTGTAAAGAAATTTTGATTTAAACCTCTTAATGAATTCTTTATACTGAAATATATATTGAAGAAGATAAATATGCTCATTTGAATTTATACGTTTTTGCGTCGTAACTCCTTTATTATTATTTTATATATATATATATATATATATATGATAATAATATTAGGGATAAAAATCCAAATTTACAGGTAAATTAAATTCAATTTATCAAAAATTAAAATTAAACTAGTTCTTTTTAGTGTATTTACTTATTATTTTTTTCTGTATGTGACTGTGGATTTTCATGGATGAGTTCATGAACTTTGGTTCTTTTCTCTAAATTATATACTTATATATATATTTATATAACAAATGTATATATAACAGTTTGATTCGGCTCCAAACTTAAAGTTTGGTAGGCTCGGAGGAGGGAACCCATCTTGTCCGGCATCTAAAGAAGACTCTTCTCTTGATGCCTGGAAGAGTCTTCTTTACGACCCTAGAAAAGTTTAAGCTGTATGAAACCGAGTCAATAATAAGTATCTGTAATCCGTACCAAATGTGCTGCGTGCCACTTTCATTCGTTTCTCCACTCAATAGTATATGTACATATGTGCGTGCGCGCACATGGTGGTGGTGGTGGGTGGGTGTCTGTGAAAGTGAGTGGTTTTGTGGTTAATATATTCGGCTCACTAACGTAAGGCCCTGAGTTCGAGTCCTCACGCCGCATTGTGTCCTTGAGCAAGGCACTTTATTTCACGTTGCTCCAGTCCACTTAGCTAGCAAAAATCAGTTGTATCTGTAATTCAAAGGGCCAGCCCTATCATTCTGTGTGGAGCTGAATCTCCCTGAGAACTACGTTAAGTGTATGCTTACTTGTGGAGTGTTCAGCCACTTGCACATTGATTTCATATGAATGCTGTTCCGTCATCGTCGTTATGGATGGAGGGTCAGTATGGTATATATACAAATATATAGTCATCTCTAGTCGAATAAACTATGGCACGAGGATATTTTTGCACTGAATTAGATCTACCATACTTCCATCCACAAAGAGCAGCACTTTGCACTGCGATTTGCAGTGCTTTATCGTAAGCGTCATGTATGGGTTTGTTATTTTTTCTTCAATTTGTTTCTATCTGCTTCGCGATTGCGGTTTCGAGTTACTCAATGCTGATGTGGGTGAAGTGAATACTGTCAGAGAGCATTATTGAGATTATTCAATAAATGTTGGACGTCGAAAAATATATTTAAATGTTCAATTAATTATATCTATTTTCTATATTTTGCTTTATATTTTAGCCTATATTTTCAGAATCTGTGAGACACAATTGCTTCTAAAACATTATTCCTGTCAATCAATATTTCTATGTATCCTACTATATAATCACTATATTTTGTAATCAATTCACTGCCCTATTATACAATTATACACTCATTCACAATTTATGAATGAAGTAATGTGTATCATTAAAACATCCAGGAAAAATTATAAAGTGGTTTCTACTTAACTGACATATTATCCTGTATGCAATGCAAAGTAGTTAGATGAAGACAAAATGGGATAAGCTAATATCTGTTAGAATAATTTATCAATATCTAAAAGTATAATTATCGTATTAAAATGTACAGCAATAAATTGCCCCATTTTTTCTTTCTTTTTTTTTTCAGTGTTTTAATTTTTGTTTAACCTGCAGAGAGAGGCCTTCTTGTGTTTTAAAATATATGCAAAATACAAAAATAAGTAAATAAAGAATTTAACGTAGAGGTATTCACTCTAAAATGTCGAGGAATAGGTCCTTGCTTGGTTACAAAATAAATCTTCCTTTCCTTACAGATCCCCTCGCATAAGGCTTACGGTCAGCGCCTCTCTCAGCATGGTGAGAAACACGCATGCGCTGAAGATTCTCGGTGCAACACAGAGGTGAGATGCTGTCAGAATAGAACCTTTCCGTTGCAAAACTCTTTGAAAGCATCTCTACGCATGCGTGTGACAATATAATGTTTTTACGTTCCTTACATATTTTAGTAATGAGAAGCTTTTTTTCCTCATTAGTTGTTATCATTTATGTTCATCCAGATTACGTTTAGTTGTTTAGTACCTCCCAGTTTTATTAAGTTTGGTCATTCCCTTTGCTCAATGCATTATTTCACTGAGTATGCAACTGTAATTTTTTTCCTTTTGTTTAGTTACGTTGTCCTCTGTTCTCGTGCCCTTGTAAAATTGTTCCATCATTGATCTGCAAAAACATTTTCTTTTAAATAAGTCGCTAAAATATATATTTTTAATATTGGATAATTTGTTTAGAAATAGCGCTTAAATTATAAATTATTTTCACATTGCCCCACAAAATTAATTTCCTTCTCATCTATTTATAACATTAACTGATATTTGATAACAATTATGGATCGTTTAATTTGGTGACTTTAAAATCTGTGTAATTATAATCATTGTATAAACTATTAGGAAATACTAAATGTAATGTCACAATAATTGGATTCTATATTTTTGCAGCTATAAATATTTTAAAGCATAGTAGAGTAATAATTCCTCTCCAGATGAATAAGTGAAATGGTGGCTAAAATCATGAATTCAAACAATGATATATCGCCTCTTACGTAGCATTTTCTGAATCCAATTTAAACCGCCAAGAAGAAGAAAACAAATTAAATCAGCCTAAGCTTTGTAAAATGTCTAATTAAAGAGGAGGAGTCAAGTAAGCAATAAATGAAGTACCAATGTATTCGACTCAGTCGAATACATTTAGCATGCAAATATTCAAATCACACACTATCTCCTTTAAAACGGAATGCTGCAATACATAATGTAGTCATAAGTGAATAATACTTGAAAAACAAAATGTTAATGGGTGGTTCTGACTTGAATGCGTTTTTGTAGGTTTAATAAAATGGAGCCGACCAAGAAATACCCATCATTAATAGTATCGATATTAACTGCGTCAGCTACATCTAGTCATATTCATACTTTCATTGCGAGATGATCATTGAAGCTCATAAATATATTCAACTACTTATAAAGTCGGTCAAAACCCGTCGATAGATACCTAGAAACATATAAAGCTACAAAGTCTACAGCTACAAAATATAGTCACTGCCTATTATATTAAAAAACAAATGCGTCTCATCAAAATGTTTCTAATTACTTTAAACTTTTCTTCTAAAAAAAGATAGATAGATAGATAGATAGATAGATAGATAGATAGATAGATAGATAGATAGATAGATAGATAGATAGATAAATTTGAGAATAACACCCAGCCCCTTCAGGTTTTCGAAGTTTTTCCCCTTTATATGATTTACTCTTTAAATTATCCGACAGGGGCTCTGCTTACTGGCTGGAGTCATTTCATTCATTATTAGTATTTTTTATTTTGTATTCAAAAGTTAATTCTCCTCCCATCTTTGTTTTATAAAACCCAACAAATATTTTTATGTTCATAAATTCTGATAATCAAAGTAAAACTACTCTATATAGTAAAACTACATTAGTAAAACTACTCCATATATATATATAATACGGTATTGTTTCATCAACATACATTTAATACGCTATTTGTATATACATTTATTCGATTAGTAATTCTTTGACTTCATATATTCTACTATATTCCACAATTACCATTAATATTTAACTTACTGAAAGTTATCATTTACTCAACTTATTACACTGCATGTATGTGTTTCTATGCATATAAGCAATACGTTCTCTATATCTATACATAGCACTTTTGCAATGAAGCAATAAATATATTTCGCTGATATCACAAATTATACTGTAGCATACTTGCAACTCATTATAAAGCTCCAAAATAAAC
>NC_142930.1:23542096-23544784 GCF_046866305.1 Octopus bimaculoides | reverse complement strand
ATACTGATGAGTAGAGGTTGTATAATACTACAATAACTACGAAATCATGATCTATAATTTAGGGTTGGCTTTGAAAGTTGCATTTCCTCGCGTTCGGTAAAAATGTGCTTTTTATGGTAGTCTGACCTTAGAGTCCCTCATAGCGTGAGGCATTATTGTATAGTAATGCCTTATATAAATATAAATATATATTTCGGGAATAAATGATGGATTTTTTCCCTTATGAGGTTTTTTTACGCTAGCTACTTGATAAATTCTTGTAAAAGAATTCGTCCTATTATTGAATTTTATATATATATATATATATCACTGAAAAAATTGGAGTCAAAAAGGAGTACGAGTGGGCATTTATTTTCAATCGCAAAAATAAAACAAAAATCACCAAGACGGCCACCAATTTCGCGGAAGGGAGTACGTCTATTAAACCGTCCCCAGTGCTCAACTGGTATTTATTTTATAAGCCCTAAGAGAGATCACAAGCAAAAACGACTTGGGCAGAATTTGTACTCAGAACGAAAAGACGGACAAAATGCCGATAAGCATGTTGCTGATGATTCAGTCAGGTCCCCACCTTATGCTGCTGTATCAATATTATGAGTAATAAATATAACTTTAGTCTACTAATAATGATGATAGTCTTTTATATTATAGACACAAGACCTAAAATTTGGTAGGAGTAGCTAGTCGATGATATCGTTTTCAGTGCATAGCTGGTACTTATTTTATCAACCCCTAAAGGATGGAAGACAAAGTCGACCTTGATGGAATTTGAACTCTGAACATAAAGACTGACAAAATATCGCTAATAATTCTGTCTTGCGTACTATCGAAAACACAAGGCCAGCAGTTTTGAGGGAAGTTGGTCAATAACCCATAGACTGGTATTTGACAGGTACTTTATTGTGTCTAGCCACAGAGATAAAAAGTAACCTTGGCCGAGACGAAAGTTGAGCTCAGAGCGTAAACCATCAGATCAAATGATAAGAAACATTTTTCCGATATACTCGCGTTTCTGCCAATCTACTGCTCTTCATATAGAAATTTCATTACAATAATAATCATTTCAAATAACACACACAATGCAAGAACGTAATAACAACAATTATAACAATGAAAATATATTATAATGATATTACTCTTTGCGAGTTGTTGTTGTTGGCACTCGGTCGCTTACGACGTCGAGGGTTCCAGTTGATCCGATCAACGGAACAGCCTGCTCGTGAAATTAACGTGCAAGTGGCTGAGCACTCCACAGTCACATGTACCGTTAACGTAGTTCTCGGGGATATTCAGCGTGACACAGTGTGACAAGGCTGACCCTTTGAATTACAGGCACAACAGAAACGGGAAGAAAGAGTGAGAGAAAGTTGTGGTGAAAGAGTACAGCAGGGTTCGCCACCATCCCCTGCCGGAGCCTCGTGGAGCTTTAGGTGTTTTCGCTCGATAAACACTCACAACGCCCGGTCTGGGAATCGAAAGCGCGATCCTATGACCGCGAGTCTGCTGCCCTAGCCACTGGGCCATTGCGCTTCCACTTCTTTGCGAATAAAGCTAGAGGATCGTGAAAGCAAAAGTGATAAATAACCTTTCTATCAATTATAGTTCCCGTGCAAATATTTACTAATTGTGATTGCAAAGAATGTGTGTGTGTGTGTATGTGTGTGTGTGTGTGTGTGTGTGTGTGTGTGTGTGTGTGTGTGTGTGTGTGTGTGTGTGTGTGTGTGTGTGTGTGTGTGTGTGTGTGTGTGTGTGTGTGTGATTGTGTGTGTGACTAAATTATCCAATTTATTTTATAGTTCATCTTTAATTGCATATTGTCTTTTGAAATCTTCTATTGCTTTCGGATAAACCATTTACAGGCAGAGATCAAAGAATTCAATGCATTTCAGTACAAAACTAACGCGTTCTGAAATTTTAATAATTTCTGAGAGTGAAAAATATTTGTGAATAATTCATTTTCAGTTATTTCTTTTGAGGAACCTAGTATGTACGCAGAAAGGAAATAAGAAATGTCAAAAGTTACTATAACTTTACAGCTTATTTGTATGAAAATCAAAAGGTACAATAGGTACAATAACTCGCAGAACTTGAGAACTAATAAAGCAATAAATACTTGAAATAAGGCAGCGAGCTGGCAGAAATATTAGCACGCCGGGCGAAATGCTCAGCGGCATTTCGTTTGTCTTTACGTTTTGAGTTCAAATTCCGCCGAGGTCGATAATTTAAGTACCAGTTGCATACTGGGGTCGATCTAATCGACTAGCCCCCTCCCCCAAATTTCGGGCCTTCTTTAAATCTTATATATATATATATATATATATATATAAGAATTTGTTTTGAGGTTTGAAAATGCACCTGTATCTCAAAATGTGTAGCCGTCTTTAAATGTTGTAATAGATTTATTGAAATACCAAAGCGGTGTCGACAATTGTTTGCTTATGAATGGTACAAATATACAATCAAAAGGTTTAGGAGTGTTTAAATTTACAAGGTAAAAATCGAAAGGGCATATTTAAACGATCAAATGTTCAAATGTTCAAAGAAATTCCAATGATTTTCATAGGGTTAGATAGTAATATAAGTGTGAATCTTCTGTTAAGATCATAAATATACATTATTGAAAATTCTGTCACATTGAGCTTCTATGAAAAAAAAAAGAATAGTGGGGAAGAGAGAGTAAAAAATTAT
>NC_142930.1:23527096-23539596 GCF_046866305.1 Octopus bimaculoides | reverse complement strand
TAGACTAATATGTCTGATTCATTGTTTATTTGATTTTAGTCTTGTTGCTTATGTAATAAGACAATTGTGATTAAGTATGTATGCTAACATGTATGTGCACACACGCAAACACACACACATATTTGCACGTGCGTGCATACATTTACATACTAATCCAACGTTGATTACATAAAAATATTTCGCAATATTGTTATCTACGTTTCGTTACTGACGTCACTTAATATCAAAATATTCTAGAGACATTTTTTTCTTCTTTTTACGTGATTATTGAGTTAGTTTTTCGAAAGCAGTTTTCAATCACTTCTAAGTATGCTGCAAGAAAAAGCAATCAGACGTTGTTAAAAATTCATGTTAATTAGCAATTTGTTCTTATTGTCAACAAATTAATCCCTCCAACTAAAACGTAGTCGTATAACTGCTGATAATACACTATTATTAAGTGCAATGAAATTTTGATAAAATTGTTCGGTGATTAAATAATTATCTAACTTAAAATAAAAAATATAGAAAGGAAATATTTTGAGAAGAGAAAATAGATAAAATTTTAAGTAGATTTATTGAACACAATTTTCTGAATTTATCATATAATTATTACCAGCAGCATCACTCACGTTAATGCCACTATCATGGCCATCAACTGAGGAAACATTATGATCTTAATCATCAATCATCGTTGTCATCGTTGTCAACGTCACCAAATTTCAATATTGTTATTATCAGTAAAAATCATCATGATCGTCATCAACTTTACCATCAATACCTAGATCATCATGGTCTTTATCGTCCTCTTCATCATCATCATCCTCATCACCATCACTATTATCAACACCGTTACTTTCAGTTTCAATATCATTGTTGTCAACGTGTTTATCAATTTCTCCTCATATTATCAATACCATTATCATTCAAAAGAATATCTGCAGTAATCGTTAGCATGACCGCAGCCACTTGGCTGAAACACATAAATAAATAAATAAATAAATAAATAAACAGTAATATCACTTTTACATTTACATTTAGCAACATCCTAAGTTCAATGAACCCCACAGACACCTCTTGACTCGTCAAAACCACGGGAGCTTTCACTTTCTCTGGTTTTTGTTTAATTGATTATACCCCTTCCCGCAAAAAGCATGGCTTTGTTCCTATTATAAAAATCAATAATATTATTTTTATCAAAATTAAGAAATTACGACATTTTATTACAAAGTAAATATAAGTCTATAACTAATTTTCGTATATTTCCAATAAATAGCAGTACATTAAACATAGAACTGGAGTAATATTAAAAGAGTATTTCGTTTTTGTATCTGGCACGCAAGATTCTTGATGCGAACTCGTGTGATGAGACAAATTGTATTGTATCTTGGAAGTGTCATTACGCCTAAAATAAATACACGTATTGGTTCAATTTCACCTCTTTATTATTAATCAATTGGTTATTTAAGCAAACCTCAAATCAACCACTTACTTAAACAGTCGGTCAAAAAATTAATCAGTTGTTTGTCAAAGACATTTTGTTATCATTTGCTACCACACCAATGAGATGCCCTCCCTTTTTCAAACTTGTTTGACGAAATACAGATTTTTCGTTTAACCGACTGATTAAGCAGGAAGTCAATTGGTTGGTTAAATAACTAATAAATTGTTTAGTAACCATCCTTTCTACTATGGACATAAAACCTGAAATGTTGGCGGAGAGGGCTAGTTGATTACATCGACCTCAGTGCTCAACTGCTACGTATTTTATCGACTACGAAATGATGAAAGGCAAAGTCAACCATGGCGGAATTTAAACTCAGAATATAAAGACGAAGGAAATGCCGCTCAGCTTTTTGCTTCGGCTTGCTAACGATTCTGCCAGATGGCCGCATTAACAAATTGATTAATAATAAAGAAGTGAAGTTGAACCAATACATGTATTTATTGTTGGCGTAATGATCTTCCTAATGTACAGCAAATTTAAAACAGTACACACGCATCAAAAGCATGTAAGTTAATATAAGTATATGACATATTTTATGAAATATTTCTGATATTTAAAATACAATAAAGACAATGTTGCTGTTATAGTTGTTTGGTCTCAGCTCAGCCTAGATTGAACAAATATTTGATCAAATATGAAAGGGCATCTTTCCTTTACAAGACAAAAAGATTTTGATTTGAATGAAATTTAGCTTTATATCCAGTGGGGCTAATAACTTTGTGGTAGTTCTTTCATTTGTTCACGTATATGTGTAAAGGACAATGAAATAAATCTTATCGCATATTTTTACTTTTATTTCATGAAGTGCAACTTTTTAATGAACAGAAAATAATAATCGATGAAATACATACAAGTGTTTAGTATGATATCAGGTTAAGCTATAAATATTTAATAAGTTTAATTAAAAATGTAAAGATGCTTAGATACATAAGGGACATTGGTATTAATTTTCCTTAAATTTCTTTATTAAATACTCTAATAAACAAAACAACATTGTCTACATGAAAATATTTTATTGTTTCAATTTAAATATGTCACTTTCGTATAAGTGAAAAAATGAGAAATAGATTATCGAGCCTTATGGCTATCAAAGCGTTCACTGTTCGTATCTCGACACATGAACAAAAATATTTGAATCACAGACGATTCAAACACAAAAGTTAACTCCCATTCAAACACCTTGGGAAGATAAATCTCATTACTGCAAACTAGTGTGTGAGAGAGCGGTGAACATGCTTCGAGAGATTTTAGTTTTTCAGTCAAAATCTTCCAGTAATTACTGCAATGAAAGTAACGTTCTTCATTGTGCTAACTTCTTCCAGATATACTCCATGTAGAGAAAAATATTTATTTTGTACCTCAGTAAGTATTAAGAACTGCTACATCCTCCCCTCTTTTACAATTTTTTCATCTCCGTGGTTTTACTCTATGATGTCTGTCTCAATATGTTTGCTGAAAAAATGCAACTCCCAAGCTATCTCTTTTGCACAGTATTTCATTTCTTAATGATTACTTTTCAAAAATCAAATCAATACATGAAATGTATTAACCTAAAACTAATGACACTCTGCCTCTAATGAACAATTTCCTGGAAATGCAGTCCGTCGCTAATCTTTTGTGACATTATCCTTAATTTACAAAAAGAATTCTTTATCATTGTTTAAGAAAAAAGAAATAACGCTGGGGTAAAATGTGGATCAGAATGCAAAGAAGCTTTGATTCTTGGTTCTATGGATTCTAACATTGATACAAAACATTCTTTTCACTTAGGAGAAGCTTTTTTCTCTCAAGTTACTCTAAAATCCATCTAAGAATGACAAACCTAATTTATTAATGGTAGTTGCAGTGAAAAGTATTATATGACAGTCGGCTGCCGCCTATCGAGTTTTCTCGTTGAGTTCCATTTACACCATTGTATTTGCCTCTCTAATATTTTTGAGAAAAGGATTATTTCCCGAATTTAATAGTCTCAAAACCTACTCGACTCTACCAATTCTGTAAATTGAAATAATTTATATCAATGTATTAAATCAACTTTTTTTTTAATGTTATAATATACCGTGAAACGGGCTTACTTTGAACAGTTTTAGACTTCTTATTGCAATAATTTCATAACCTTTTCTTCAATCTTAACTAAATTTGACTATGTTAGGGGACTAAATAGATAAACTGATATATGAAATAAAAAATAGGTTGCAGTCAATATTTGATTACATTTTTGTTACATAATTGTCGCTGTTCAAAGTTACTCCTGATTTGGAGTTACTTTGAACAGTAGTGTTTTTTTTTTTACTAATGGGCAAGCACTCTCAAATACATAGCATCAAATGGAAACCCCTATTCTGAAACAGCTGTAATGTGAGCAACAAACTCTGCTTCTTCTTTTTCACTGAACACAGAAGGGTGACCAGGTTGCCTGCTATGCTTATTGTTCAATCTGTGGCTCACAATTCCGTTTTAGCTATTGACAAAAGTATTCATATCTTGCAAAAATGTTTGTTCTGCTGGAATTTGAAGAAGATGACACGTTCTTTCCTTGGGTGGATAACCAAAGTTATATTTACAAATTATACTTTATGTATTGAAATTATACTATCATAGAAATATAATTCTAAATTTTAACAACACATTTAAACAATTCTGTAAGAAATTTTAGTAACAAGCAATAAGAGGAAACAAAATATTATATTTTGTCCAAAGTTACCACAGTGTTCAAAGTAATCCCATTTCATTGTATTTCTTTTTACTAACGAATGCAATGGTTTGCATATTGACGACATATTTCTTTGTTGAAAATATTCTTTACGAATTCTTTGTCAAGCACATTAATATGCTTGACTAATTATCATGCTTAATTAGCACAAACCCTACTTCTGCAGGCATTGACTTGTTGTTACTGTTGAAAAGGAATATGAATCTGCTTTATTTTAAAAGACTTACAGCATAGAATTTGACTATTTATTGTTTAGAAGTAATCAGCAATTTTCCAATCCAGATGTTCCGAGTTCTAAGGTTTTCATAATCAAGTTTTAGCCTCATTCCTATAGAAAGAAAATATCAACATTTGCCACGGATTGTCTAACAGTCTAGCATGTTCTTATCCCATGTAATTAATTTTCTGTATAAATAGCATCCATTATAGAAAACAGAACGGTTCAGCAGTTGAAATATCTGATTGATCGGTTCAAATTTATAAAAGAGCAAATGATTTAGCTGTCAGGGCTTAAATAGTAAAATTCATTCGTAACCATTTGAACATACTTTTAAAGCTTTTACAATGTATTTAGTCCAACTACATTCATTCAATTCAATATCTTTCCATTCAAATAGATTTGTTCAACAGAAGTTATGAATTGCTGTTTAAAAGTTCTAGGAGTCATTCCCACTTACCATACTCTGAGTTCAAATCCAGTGTAGTTCACTTTACCTGTCACCCTTTCGATGTTCATAAAGATCATCTGATCGAGGTTACTTGGATTTGCTCACTTGATGACGATCCGCTTAGAATTCGAGAAGTCAAACGAGCATCATTTTAATGACATACAGAGCTATAGAGCGGTGAAAAACTTTACTAGTCGATCGCATATAAATATGTCAGAGCTCTTCCTTAAATCTTCAAAAATGTACCACAATTCGCACACACCGCTTTCTCTCTGTCTCTCACTCACCAAATCACTCACTCCCTCCCTCTCTCTCTCTCTCTCTCTTCCTCTCTGTTTCTCTCTTTCCTTCCTTCCATTTCTTTCTCTATTTCTCCCTCTAATGACCACCTGCAATAACAGGATTTTTGGCCAGAGGCTTTTTCAGGAGATATTTCGAACGGCTCTTAGCGTGCACGCCATCAGACCTTGCCTCCATTTACTTGGTGTGAGTCCAGGTACTGGACCCGTACAGTAGCACTGATTCTACATTCTGACATCATCTGATAACGGTTTCTTCCAAACGACACTAAGCACATCAAGAACAATTTTTGCTTTCGTGTGACGAATTTTTACACCCTTTTCTGTAGATTCAACGTTACTCCCTAAGTATACAAGGGACTACAAATTCTAGAAAGTTTATTAAGCCCTCCTAATGGTAGCAGATATATATCATCCTTGTGGTTTAACCTTAAAGACCAACACCACCTGCCAATTTTTCAAGGGTCTACTTTGAGATGGTGTTTAAGATGGTATTAGTGTGATACGAATAAAGTAAATAGGATTGATACAAGCGAATCACCTTTGCATTTATCGGTGGTTCCTTTCGGTGCAATCCACAACTAGTGATCAATATCCGCTTCCCTTTCTCTGTTTTGTTTTCTTGTCTGTACCCCTCGCTTTCACTCGCTCCCTCTCTCTTTTTTTCTCTCTCTCTCTCCCTCTCTCTCTATCTATATTTTTCATTCTCTCTTCCTTTGAATTAAATCACATTATATGAAAACTGCGTTAAAGTGTGTAGTTATCTGTGGAATACTCAGCCGGTTTAGCATAAATTTAACAAGTAAGAATTCAGTTTATCGAACAGCTGAATGATCATCGTCAAGATGGATGTAGAACCTACTACCACTTTTCATCAATTAGATATTACTTTTATGCAACATAAATCTATATTAAGAGCCTATTTATCAGTTGTGCTTTATATCATTTAAGTGTATTCATTCTGAACAGAAAATTGTAACAAAAAACTTTGTTATTATCTTATGTTATGCTTTTTTATTCACAATTCTAGTTTATTTATTTAACTAACAGATTTCGTGCGTATCACAGCATAAAACTTGTTTATCTTCTTTGATTTGTATTTTTTCTGTCTAGGTGCATTCATTCCTGATCACTAATCTCGCTCTAGGTGATATGTTTATGGGTGTATACCTCATGATTATTGCTGTAGCGGACACATACTACAGAGGCTCCTATATACTTTACGACAAGCTATGGCGGAGCAGTATATTATGTCATTTTGCTGGATTCATAGCAACATTTTCCAGTGAGCTTTCTGTATTTACACTTACAGTTATTACATTGGATCGTCTCATCTGCATCCTTTTCCCGTTCAGGTGAGTTAAACCTCTATATTTGTTGTGCACTACTATCACCATTCACCTATCTCCTATCTACCAATATATTAAATAATAATCTTCTACCAAAATATTAGCTGCTTTATTTTTTTTTATCTGGTTTCTATCATGCTTGTTTGCTTGATTGGATGTTCACTCTAGTATCTCAAGAATTGCGAATGCCATGAAGTTGAACTTATTTTAATCGTTTATTTCTACATTTTCGAAAAGTTATTTTCGTCTTAAATTTTCGGACATTTTGTGTCGGGGAAAAAAGAGAAAGAGATGATACTGAGTTGGAAGATTTTAAAACATAAATTGAAGAGCTGAAAGCTGTAAAGAATAGGAGGGATAGGCAGAAGCGGTTACTGAACATATGGATACTCCACCGGAAATGCGAAAGCAGAATGTCATACCGAAATGGCTTTGTCAGAATGAGGAGGAAGAGTAGAAAATAAACGTAGTAGGGTTAGGATATCAATTCACATAGACACCATGGGAGACAGTTAAGCAAAGTAAGGATAAAATCCTGGATCTGAGAACATGCAGTGAGTCAAGGAAGTGCTATTTTGAGAAAAAAAAAATTCGCTTCCAGTCAGTCAGCCAGCGGTTTGCAGAAGACTTCGACGAGAGTACAGCTACTTTCAGTGGGACTTCGGAAAGACACTAGCCTTGATGGTATTACTTCAACATGACAGCTGTATTATTTCACCGACTTAACGCCTTAAACTTCGGAATTACATTAAGCTTGTATGGCGAATCCCGTTATTTTCTATGAACGGAACCTGCCTGTTTAAACTTCTATCTTTATGGCGGTACGCTTCTACCCATATGTGTAATAATAAGTCCAATGGCCTTCCTTGACTCCTACATACAACAACTGTCTACTTTAATTACAGCCCAATACATTATGATGTTTGTTTTAATTTAGCCTTTTGGTGTATTTTCTCAATGCTTCACAGATGCAACTGTTTGATTGACATTCCACATTGTGTATTTATATGGTAACGCGCAAATATTGGTAACACTTTACTCAAGTTACATTCTTACATAGTTACATCCGAACACAGAAAAAAAAAACTCTGTTATAAATACTGGTGAGAATCCGATTCTGCAGCGATATATTAAATGGAGTGGTCAATAAATAAATAAATTATCGTGTGACAGCCAAGGAATCCTCCTTTTGTTCAAAGGAATCTGTCAAGAAATATATTTTAGAGATTGTAACCAGTTTGGTTGTAATTCTGTACCCGGTCAATTTGAGATACTGGGAATGATGCCACCAACTGCCATCAGGATCTGGACTATAAGAGGTTGCGGTATCATCTGGTAATATCCAAGTCATTTCATTTTCTTCTTTTAAATATTTCTAGCTACTTAAGGCGGTGAGCTAGCAGAATCATTTGCCGGGCAAGATCTTAGTGACATTTCGTCCGTCTTCACGTTCCGTGTTCAAATTCCACCGAGGACCACTTTGCCCTGCATCCTTCCGGGGTTGATAAAATAAGTACCAGTTGAACACTGGGGTCAATTTAATAGATTTGCCCCTCCCCCGAAATTGCTAGCCTTGTGCCAAAATGTGAAACCAATATTTTCAGCTACATGATAAAGACCTTAACATTTTCGTTAATCAATGCACTTAAGCAAAAATGAAATATTATCAATGTGAAAAGAATCGCTATCAAAACACACCGCGTGATGTTCCACAGCAGAGGCAACAAATGACACTGCATAAACATTATGAAAAGCCAGAATTTAAATGGCGAGATATTTGCAAGGTACTCCTGGACCTTCACCATATTGTGTTAAACTTAGCCTCACCGTGAATATATGTTGTGGATGTCAAACTTTACTGCGGTGGACACTTAAAATACCATATAACAAAGTAAGTTTGTTCGAGCGGTTCTGCCCACCCACCAAGCACGTTGAACTTTATTTGGCGGTATTTTTCTTTGCATGCTATCAGATAGTAGACGACTTTTGGTAACTTACTTGATGTGTGTTTTGGAGTTTTCATAGGCAAGTACAAAGGCTTTTTCCTTCCCAGCTTTAGCACCATCATGTCGATATTTACAAGAAAGTAGGCCACAACCACCAGGGCACTCAGAACGTAAAATACTGGAATACATTCTGTGGCACTCTGTGTGTAATATTCTGATAATTACATAAGTTTACCTCCCTTGAATAGACCTGGAATAATAAAAATAAAATAATACTCAGTGCTATTTGAACTGGAAACAAGAAGTGCCATAACAAATATAACAAAGAAATTTATTCAACGCTCCAAGCATTCTGAAAACTGTTTGACGCTTTTGATTGCTTTCCTGAACTAAAAGTACTTTAAACTTTAAAACCTGTAATATATATTTCATGGCCTTCCAAACTTGGGGAGACGAAATGTATTTTTTATCTAACGATTAATTTTTGCATTACTGGGTCGAATAGATCACCTGGAATCGTAATCAGCAATAGTATCATAGACAGGTCGAGAATTTTCTCTTATACACTTCAACGAAGTGAAACCAAAACAGTTGATACTTAAAACACTTCACAGCTAAAATTCAATTTCTTTTTACCTCTGAGCTATGTCATCAAAATCATTTAACACAATAGAACTAGCTTTTCTCATCAACTCACAAAACCATTTCCGATTTCGGCAGTTAATAAACTTTAAAGATAAAACATATAATTATGTCCGTGAGCTACTCGGTGTCGTATTTACAAGTTCCCTTACGTGTGAAATTAATTTTAGTTTCAGAAATAAAATCGAAAGTTAGAATCTATATTTTCATTAAAGATGAAGCCAATCTTTCTAAATTCATGGGTCCATACCATTTTGTTTATTGTGTGTTTCTATTAGAGAAGAGTTAAAACTATTTACTGGAATTCAACACTAGACTCTAGTAAATAGCGTCTTTCTGGAGGAAAATTTTCATTAACTTCGCCATCTAATAAATCACAGGTAGATCCCGCGACTAATGTAAATGCTTTTCACTTAAATCTCATATCATCTTGGCTTTAAATGATTACATCAAATCTTTGTAGCATGATTCAGCGAGAGATCAACTTATTACGTATTTTTCTGTACTTTATTCACTAAACAAGATCTACACTTCTGGTGAGTAACAACGTATAGAATACTTTAATTATTGATATTAAACAAATAATTTATGTTTCGTTCTCAATATTCCCAGAGTATTTCCTGAATTATTTTTGCTTTTTGTTTAGGTCTCACCGAATGGGTTTGAAAGAAGCCCAACTTGCAATGCTTGCACTGTGGATCTTCGTCTTTTTTCTGTCTGCCGTGCCATTATTTGGCTTAGAATATTTCAAGGATTTCTACAGTAGATCAGGTGTTTGTCTGGCACTTCACATCACTCCCGATCGCCCACGTGGATGGGAGTATTCCGTCATGATCTTCCTGGCTGTCAACCTGCTATCTTTCTTGATCATATTCATATCATATCTTTGGATGTTTATTGTGGCCAAAAAGACTAGAAGTGCAGTGAGAACAGCAGAGACCAAGACGGACAGTGCTATGGCAAAGCGTATTACTTTGATTGTACTCACTGATTTCTTCTGCTGGATACCAATCATTATATTGGGTATAGCTTCATTATGCGGACAGAGAATACCACCTGAAGTAAGTGTTTAATTTTAGTTCTAGTTGTAAGTCTTTAATTTCCTTTATTGTCATGAAGGTATGCCGGTATCTATTTCAGCTCTCTGGATATATGCTTTTCAATTTATTCAAAAATACTGCAAGCTAAAATGAGACCTTCATTTCGGGATTTCTTATCTCTTTGTTCGCATGTTTAGTTATCTTTATTGTTTCAAGAGAATACAGTAGCTGGAGGTTCATTTTACAAATATTTATAAGATTTCCTTTTCTGATTGTTCACAATATGCTTAAATAGAGTGACAGTAGATAGATGCATAGACCGAGGGATAGAATACATATATGTGTGTGTTTACGTTTGACAAAACATTTTTCCAATTAAAAAATTAATTATATAGAAAATCTTTATCAAAACATGTTTGCGCAGACCTTATCGAAAGGTAATTTTACTCTAGCGTCTTTTGCTGTTTTCGGCTATCTAAAGAGTCGAGTGATTGAAAAGCTTCATAACTTCTTTCCATTCGGCCCGTGTTAACATATTTTCTTAAAGACTTTTTAATATCAATATTTCTAATCTAAGAAAATCTTTTTTTCAAATATTGTGAGTCTATCAGTAAAGCTTTCTAAAAACTTTCATATAACTATGCGAGTGTGTATGTGTGTGTGTGTCTCCTTTTATAAGTTTCAGCGCTAAGGCTGTGGCGATGCTGGAGTATGTATGCATGCATGTATGTATGCATGCATGTATGTATGCATGCATGTATGTATGTGTATATATTATATTTATAATTATATACAGATACATTTGTATGTTCCTGTGTGTGTGCATGTGTGTACACTTATATCACCAAACTGAATATGCATAATTCAGTTGAAATAGTTATTGTACCCCTTTTAGCGATATTTTAACATCTAATTCCAACTAGTTTATACTCTTCGGGTATACTTTACTTCATAAGTTCCTTTAAAATAGACTTTAAAAATTCTCAACACTTGTCTTTGCCCCAACGTGCTCCTAGTAACAAGTCACGGTATTTATTGATATTGAATCAAACGTTAAAGTGTGGATTATATTTCTTAAATAATTGCTGTTTCTTGTTCATTCTTTTTTGCTTTGTGTTTAAATTTGAGCATTTGCAAATAGGAAAACTCTAATATCAAGCGGAGGCATTCCTGCGCACATCACTTTATGTGCACTTAATGGACTTTTTCAAAATGTCTCATTATTAATTTGTCGTCTATAAACTGACAGCTTTTGGGCAGTGAGAATGCTGTTTGTCTGATATAGTCTACCTGACACACCACTGCGGGTATGCATTCTCAAACTAAGTGAAATTACGGTAGGAGCAAAAAATGGACTTATTTAAGCAATGAGCTAAGGAGGCGCGTTTTATCCCTTGGATGGATGATAAAAATTACACAACATCTCACGAATGTATAACAAGGGTAAACATGTATCAAAACAATTGTAGTGATTATAAGTAATGTCATTCACTTCTGTCATTTATCTCTTTATATAAAATTCTATGTATAATATCGAATTCCTAATCTATATCTAATTACATTAGCATTTCCAATGTATGATGACATCAGGTAGCCAATAACTGTGTAAGAGCCCTGCATAGCATTCTTCAAGGTTTTACCTGAATCTTATTTAACTATATACATACATATAGAAGAAATACAAAAGAAGCAAAACTGGTGTAGAATCAGCATACACCACGTGCCAAAATTATGAAGTGTAAATGTGTAGAAAACGTATATAAAAAGGGGAAGAGAAATGCCTTCCTTTAACATACTTTTAATATCTTTTTATAAAGAAAATATGTAGATATATATATTTATAAAGATATTAAAACTATGTGAAATGAAGGCATTTCTCTTTCCCATTTTATGTTTTCTAGACATTTTCACTATATATATATATATATATATATATATATAGACAGATAGATAGATAGATAGATAAATAGATAGATAGATAGATAGATAGATAGATAGATAGATAGATAGATAGACAGATAGACAGACAGACAGACAGATATATGCATATATATATATCTATATATTGAAAAAAAATAGTCGTCAGAATTTTGGAAAAAACTTTCATTTATTCTATACTCTCATTTCCATATTAACGCTTTCGTTTGTCTTTCGAACTTGTCAAATATAATTCTGTGAAAATACAGAAATCTTGCTTATTTATATAAAACATGTTTTGGCGGGATTTTGTTTATAAGAGAACATTGTTTTTGTTTTGTTTTTTGGGGTGAGGCTTTGAAGACAATGGAAGATGGATAAGCAGACAGACAGACAGACAGACAGATACATTTCTTTTATTAGCCACACAGGGCTCAACG
>NC_142930.1:23509596-23514596 GCF_046866305.1 Octopus bimaculoides | reverse complement strand
ATATACGTTATGAATGAAGATATAAGATAGTGTTTTAGTTAATCAAATTTTGATTATAAATTTCAACCTAGATAGAGAATATAAGAAAAAGTGAAAACGTGTTGTTGCCAATGAAGAATGGAAAATATAATATATCCGTAAATATTTCTATCAATACAAGAACAGCACACTCGCCGTCGCTCGCGCACACATAAACACTATGTGTGTGCGTGTAAGTACGCGCGTGTGTGCGTGTGTGCATTGGTACAAAGTTTTATGTGTACGTATGCGTGAAAGTGTATGAATATTTGTTGCTTTTTGCTTTCCATATACATTGAATATAAAGAAGATTCTAAATCAGTTTGAAATTTTATGCCCTGTAGTTGTATAGAATAATATAATTAGAAATATACTGTTATTCCAGACGCCGGATATAGTTAGAAACATAGATATATCATTTTCTCAACGTATGTATACATGCATATATATATTTACAGTAATAATTTCATTCATATATACACACAGTCATGAAAATATTTATGCAAGGGCATAGACATATGAAGCATACCTAAGTCTAAGATGTATAATGCACTACAAATGTATGATTATACATACAAGATATATATATATATATATATAATAATAATAATACGGAAAAATTTGGATAAGTACTGTTTTCACTTTGCTAAAGATTTTCTACTATTTGAAAATAATATGTATTCTTGTTTTTATACTATTCATTTGTTTCTTTATAGATTATTTTAATAGATAACTTATTTAACACTATATTATTTAGAAGTTATAATTTCATTTCAACATAATATTAGAACTTCGATTGGAATAGTGTTGATATATTTTCGATTATTTTTGATTAATATTATTTGATTAATTATTAATCTTTATAGTTTATAATATCGTTAAAGTTTTTTTTAAATCAAAACTTTGTATATATATATAAAGTTTAACCTTTTATTCTTAATAATTTTTTCTTTCCTAATTTTTTCATTCATAATTTTTTCCATTCATAATTTTTTCATTCATATTTTTTATTATTACGTTTGTAGAAATAAATAATCTTGTATTTTTCTATTATTCAATTGATCTTTAATCATAATTAAATAAACGTCTTTAGCTTTAAATATTATAGCTTTAACTATTACACCGGTTAAATATGTACTAATTTTATCTTCATTATTATTTTAAACTTCGTTCAACTTGTATTTAAAACAATGATAATTTAAAACAATGATAATTTAGGTAAGATGTTTTTTATATATAATATACATGTTATTATTATGGATGAAGGGATGATTACTGAATGGTTATTATTTTGATATTATGATATTTTAAAAATAATTTTTCTATCTTTATATAATAAGCATTTCATATTAATTCATTTGGTACTTATTGTTGGTTGAGATATATATCTAATTATTGTTCTAATTACGATCTGACGAGTAGCTATATTTTTGAATAGAACTTATTTTCGATAATTTCAATTGATTTTAATCGATTTAAATTTCTTTTCTATTTGAAAATTGGTTATGAAACACGTGTAATCTTTTTTATTATATTTATCTTATGATATTTACTTTACTTTATATTATACTCATTTAATGTGCTTTTAATTATTAATTTTTCTATATGCGATAGTGGATTTTCATCGATGAGTTCTTGAAAATTGGTTATTTTCCCTAAAACTATATATATATATATATATATATATATATATATATACCTTACATAATATATACAGATTCATGTATAGTATATCTTTGTGAATGCATATGGATTGAATATGTCCTTTTCTCTCTTTATCTATATCTATCTTCGTCTCTCTCTCTCTCTCTCTGTTTATATACATATATTTATATATGTGTATGTATATATGTAATATATGCTTATATGTATGTATACATGTATATATACATGACATGCATGTGTGTATGTATGTGTTGAAAGCATGCATGTGTATATGTATACTTGTATATATGCATGTTACATGTATGCAGATATACAATAACCTTTTTACTGTAATGTCTGCCAAGAATATGTTATTCAATACAAATCATTTTAAACAGTTCTATGAAACATTTTTAGTGCCGGCTTTATAAAAGAATATCACTGATGAGACACTTACTAAATGTTCTGTCGCTGCTGACATTTCAATGCTATGATTGAAGAAACCAGACGGGTTAATAACACTATTTTCTGTAAGATATATATATATATATATATATATATATACATATATCATGTATTAATTAGATGCTAACATTTCTCATATATATGTATATACGTATATGTATGTATATGTATATATATATATATATATATATATATATATATATATATATATATATATATATATATATATATATATATATATATATATATGCTTAGAATCCTTGCCTACGAAATTATATATTTTCAGATATGCCAACTTTGGATTCAAATATGAAGAAGCATAGATCACTGCAAAGAAACAAAAGAGAAATTGAACGAATTTGATAATTTACAATTAAGTAAATAGGCTATTTAGTTTACGGATAAATATTTTAATTTGAATACTTCTTATTTATATTTAAAATATATTTAAGTCTTACCTTGTTTGAACTTTGAAATATATCTTGAAACTGTTCAACGACGTGTATTTCAAATGGATACCTACAGTGTTACAAATAAACGTCACTCCAAACATAGGCTAAATGTTTTAAATATCGAAATACCATGTGTTCTAATTCGTGGATTTGTTTGCGCTGTCATTTTTTTAAATTTTGTTTTGGAAATTTCACCAATAGATTTTTCAGTGTGTGAATATACATGCATTTTCGCCGTTTGGCTGACCATTTTTAATTTAATTTAGATAAAAGCCATGTAAAACGATTGTAAGTTTATTCATGGAATATCATATTGAATAATCACTTCTAAAATAAGATGAAAATCGTAGTATTCGACACATGGTTATTTAACTCATCGGTTTTCAAGTCTCGATAGAGAGAGCTTTAGTAAATACTAACAAGATCCAGTTAATCTCCAGAAGCTTATATGAACCCAAATATGACAGCTGATGTTATACCGAAATATTGAACTGGGTATTTTTTTAAACCTAAACTTATTCGACTATATATTCGTTCTTCACTCGTTTATTACTGTTCTTATTTTAAATCATGTCCATGAAATCTTTCGCCACACATCTGTGACCTCGTCAGTAACCCTTTACGTCATCGTGTGTGTTCTTGCTCGCTTATTCCTTTCTGAAATCTTTCGTCTCATATCTCTGACCTCTTCAGCGGCACTTTCCGTCTTTGTGTGTGCTCTTGCTCTGTTTCTTTCTTCTTTTAGAATAGAATAAGCGGCGCAAGAGCAGGAAGTATCAATGAAGAGGTCAAAGACGTGTGACGAAATATTTCTTGGGCATGAGCCAGAATGAGAACAGTAATAAACGAGTGAAGAACGGGTGTGTGTGTTTATTTAGCACAAAATAAAGCACAAAAATGACCATCTGGAAATACAACAATATAGATAGATAGATAGATACACACACACACACACACACACACACACACACACACACATATATATATATATATATGTATATATATATATATATATATATATATATATATATATATATACAAAGAATATATATACATGTATACACACATATATGTACATACATCTACATGTATATATATATGCATATCAGGGTACAGGGCGTTAGAACAATGAACTACAGACAACGGAACGAACACATAGGAAAACGGAAAGCCGCTTGGAATATTCCTTCATCAGCTGCCTCTATTCTAACCTGACGTTTCGAAGATAAGACAAGTAATGTTTGTAGCCACTTCAACATGGCTGTCCATTCAAACGGACTTTACTGCGATGTTTTAATCCCAAGAGGACATTTCTCCTAGTGCGCAATATATCGGATACAGCTGTGCATCGTTAACCAACTAGGTTAGATGCCCTCTTGGGGTTAAAAACTCGAAATAAAGTCCGTTAGAACGGACAACAATTTAGAAATGGCTACGAATACTTCTTGCTAGTACTGTTACTGCGCTGATCACTTAGAGAGATTTTGGAACTAGCATTTTGCCACGGTGATCGCCATAAGCTAAAAACTTATATAAAAATACCATTATTATTATTTACAGAATTTTAAAAACGAAGCCGTATAAAAAACCATTCGAACCGAAATATATGTGTGTGTGTGCGGGCGCGCGCGTGTGTGTGTGTGAATGTGTGTACGTGGGTGTGTAAACCAACATAGTATACATACAAACATCAAAGATTTATCTATTTCTCTACAGATTCAAGAATAATGGACATACCTAATCGATTCTCGAACCTTACTGAGATTCTATCAGAGATGCCGGGACATTCCCTTAAAAGATTTTGTTAGTCATAATCACTTTACTATTGATATCATTTCACGAATAATGTTATCGAACTTTCATTTGTAGAATTGCTAAATTATATCACATAAAGAAATGAACAAAAAATATAGAAGCGCTGGCATGGCTGTGTGGTAAGAAGCGTGCTCCCCAACCACATGATTCCAAGTTCAGTCCCACTGCGTGACACCTATGGCAAATGTTTTCTACTATAGTGTCGGGCCGACCAAAGCCTTGTGGATTCGTAGATGGAAAATTAAAGAAGCCCGTCGTATATGTGTGTGTGTGTGTGTGTGTCTGTGCGTATGTGTGTCTGTGTGTGTGTGTGTCTGTGTGTGTGTATGTGTGTTTGCGCCTGTGTTTGTTCCCCCACTACTGCTTGACAACCGGTGTTGGTGTGTGTGTTTCCCTGTAACTTAGCGGTTCGGCTAAAGTTACCGACAAAATAAGTACCAGGCTTAAAAGAAATGAGTACTGAGGTCAATTCATTCGACTAAATATTCAAGGCGGTGCCCCAGCATGGTCGCCGTTTATGACTGAAACAAGTAAAAGATACAAAATATGGACGTCACTCGCTTGATATAAAACAAGTGGCCTTTTTCTTTGATCTAATTTTATTTA
>NC_142930.1:23494596-23502096 GCF_046866305.1 Octopus bimaculoides | reverse complement strand
TATATATATATATATTTGTCTGTCACACTCTGTATCTTTCTTTCATAGACATAGTCACGCATATCGCGATAAAATATAATGAAATTATTTGTTTTTATGTAAAGATTTAATAGAGTGTTCTATGTAGATCAGTATATTCAGGTTAACGGCGATAATGTAATAATATATAAATGTGGACATGTGATAATTCACTGGAATATATAGATAGATAGATAGATAGATAGATAGATAGATAGATAGATAGATAGATAGATAGATAGATAGATAGATAGATAGATAGATAGATAGATCTTCGTGCATATCTTCGTCATGAATGGTTGACAGATGCATGTATATATACACCCATGATGATATATATCCATGCTTGGAGGCATATATATATATATATATATATATATATATATATATATATATATATATATATATATATATATATATATATACATATTAAAATTGCTTTGCGGTATTTTTCCAGTTTCTTGTGATCTGAGTTCAAATTTCGCCGAGGGCAACTTTGTCAACCATCCGCAGTCGTTAAAATGATTTAAGTACTGGGGTCAACTTCATTGATCCTGTACACACACTCACACATATGCACGCACGCGTGTGTGTGTGTGCTTGCGTACGTGTGTGCGTGCATATCAATTGCCGTAATTTTCGTAGTGTCTTATCACCTACAATTTATCATGATATTATCCTACTGAATATGAAATTATTCATCTATAGTGAATTCTCTGCTAAAGCTTTATACACAGATACTTGTGTGATATATCTCTAATCAATGCGAGAATGTAAGGAATGGAAAAGGTAAATAAAGACTACAAATGTTTCATTGTTAAAACTAAAACACATAAAACCTGCTTGCTAATCTTCAGGTTCTGATTCATTCATGTTGTTAACATTGTCACGTAGAGATGAGTAAATGATTCAGTTTAACCACAGCGGAAATGACAAATTGAAAACAAATCAGATGACCTATGAAATTAATTGTCGATAAATAAATCACCCTAAAAGGAAACAAAGTGATTTGTGTACAGATGTCATTTAATCGCAGGAGAAAGATGCTAGGTAGATGGGTAGAGGAGGTGGGTAAACTAAAGATAATGAGAGATAAGAGAGTCTCAGTCGTGGTAGTAAAATTCCTTTACACGTTGGCGTCGGGGAGATAATAGGAGGTAAAAAAAAACTGGTAGATTACAAAGTTGAGCGATAATTCTTGACAGTCGTAATTTTATTATATCCGAAAGTGAAACACTATATTGAGCATGCACAGAGAACACATTCGAATCAGATGATTAAACTTTTTTTTTCCGACAGTTTACGTTACTTTATGCATTTGTTTGCTATATTTATATTTCTGCAATCGCAATGTTTCTGCAGCGCATGGATATTTTATACATTTTTAATCACTAAGCTTTCAGCACGCTAAAGTAAAATTTTTAGATGTAGAAAGGACGTATTTGAGTGGTAAATAAATCGACTATTTCTAACATTTTCAAGTGCTTAAAGTTTAGCGTCATTTTGATGCGAGTCTTCTGCTCCTGCAGATGATGGAAGCACATGAGCACATATTCCTAACTGTTATGCACGTGGGTTCTCCTGTCTGAAGAATATAACTTTATTTTTTAGCTCTTACTGATTAGGCCAGTTTTGTATGTTATATTATTGCTCTAATTGTTCTCAACTTAAATTTTATTTATCTTCATACAACACACTTCTAAAGATTTAATCAAAAGAAAATCTTTGTTATACTTATAGGATATATCAATAACCAATATATGGAAGAGTCTGTGTGCATCAGCGTGTATGTATTTACATGCTCGTATGTATGTGTGTTTCTGGGTATGTAAGCATTTGTATATATTTATGTATTATTCATATGCTTGCATCAATTATATCTCAAAACAGAAAATATTTCTTTTATTTCTTTTAAATTTGCCAATTTTGTAAGTTTTGAATCATATACAAAGACATTGAGAATGTCAAAATGTATTTATATCATTGTCTTATGAAAGAGAATACGTCACTACAGATGAACGCAATCATAAATAAATAAAAAAAGAACAAATATATATATATATATATATAAATCAGGTACATTCATAACAACAATCCGAGCAGAAGGACAGCAACAACAATCACAGTATCATTAGTAATTGTGAATTTTCCGTTTCAGCTGCTTCATTATTATCATTAAAACTGTAAAAACTTTTTGAAGTCTTATTTTATTTATCGCCTACTTCTTAACATTACAGGCCATTGCTAATTGATATGTTGCGATGAAATAGTTGCTTTTCTTCAGTCTCTTTACGTTCTGAGTTCAATTTCCGCCGTAGTCGACTTTCCTTTTCATCCTTTCAGGGATCGATAAAAGTAAAATATTTCGAACACAAATGGGAGGTATAGGTAATGTGACCAATGCAGGCAGTTGGGAACGTGGGGATCCACTTCAAAAGCAAAACCCTCGTGCAGAAGTACTCCATAGTTCCCATATGCAACAAGGAGCTCACCTTTTCCCCAAATATTTAGGGAGAAGGATCTGTTACATTAAGATAAGAGATTTCAACCTGCGCTTGACATAGCTGGATATGATCTGTGTTTCTTTGAGGAACAGGGACTCCCTTCGCCCTTCTCGACATATATCAAAAAGAGGGGAGTTGGTTTTGGACTACAATGGAGCTCCTCCTTCAGATAAAACCAGAGGGTGCTGAAAAGATCTCAGATCTTATCCACATGCACAATGCAGTAGCGATGCATGTTGCGTTTCAGCGCAGAAGGCCAAGAAACCACTTGTGTGATGTGAAAGGAAAGACAAAAGGAGATTCCTACTAATGTCATACAACAACAGCCTGTAGAAGTAGCAACGAATGGAGAAAGAACGCCACCACCTACACCAACCCTCAACAACAATAGCAATAGCAGTAGCAGTTAACTAAACAACTGCAGCTACGGCTGTGACAACAGCGGCAGAATTATCAATAGAAGTTACGCGGCAAGACCGGCAAGACCAGCAAGCCTGGCAACAACGGCTCGACAAAGACAGAACCAAAATCCACGAGTCAGGAAAATCTCCGCCTTAACTTCCTCTCTTTCAAACACAAACACGTTTATGGACACACTGGAAAACATAACTCCGCATTACGTGCATCAGAAACTTCTGATGTGGCAATATCAACGCGCAAGGAAGAGAGGCAACCAAGAATAAAAAATAAAAATCCGATAATTTTTTTCAAAGCGACACCCGTTCTAAACCAAACACATACAAATCCACAACGAGAATTCTACCACCGCCATCATCAACACCCCTGTCAACAAAAAGAAAACATAAAGGAACAGCACGAGCAGACAAAAACACAAACACAAACACATCAACACCACCCTCACCAACTTTGCGCTGACAAGAAGCATGTATCAATAAATTAAGTCCTGTCGGTTGCAAATGGAAAACATCGAAACACGTTAAGAGGACTTCAAGTTCAGCACTTACAAAAAAGGCACAGAAATTGAAAATAAAAAGGCTAGACTTAGAGACTAACATTATTGAGGGATAGTTTCCTCAATGATGTGAGAAGTTCGAACATAAAGACCAGCAGCTGGATCTGAAAGGACTTCCCAAAGTCAAATGAAAACTTCATAGAGACAGTCATCCCGTCTCCGGGATCACTTATTTCTATTTTAAGTATTAAATCAATGCTTCTATAATATCAAAATTATTCTTACTTCTTTCATTTTTGTGTTGTACTCTATTTCATTTATTCTTAATCATTTTAAAGATTACATTTAATGTAATTCTCTTCTCCTTGTTTCTTCATCTGGAATAATAAAAAAACAAATTCTTAAATAATTTTCTTCTCTTCTAAGTTGCATTCACGCAGTTTTCGAATC
Organism: Octopus bimaculoides; assembly: GCF_046866305.1. NCBI lineage: Eukaryota > Metazoa > Mollusca > Cephalopoda > Octopoda > Octopodidae > Octopus > Octopus bimaculoides. The sequence continues at coordinate 23,498,211 of NC_142930.1, read as the reverse complement.
CGATTCATGTAATACATACACCCAGCGTTTATTTTTCTTTCGTTTATCAGCAGCAGCATAAAAACCTAGGGTCAATCATTCTTACAGCGTTTGTATTGATTCCAACCTTGTTTAACATGTTAATTAAAGATTGGAGGAAAAGAGAAACAAGAGAAGAATCTCACACGGAATACTTCTCTTCAAATGGTACTCAGATTAGGTTTGATAATTCTCTTTTGTATTTTTGCTTTTAACTCAAGACGTGTTTAATGTATTTATTTATTATTAGAATTTCGTTATTTTTAGCTATAGTTTTCAAGATAGAGATGCGAGGAAAATGTCAAATCCTGCCTGGTGGTGAATGTATTTCAAACGCACTTACAGATTTCTCTTTTTATCACTAAATACTTTATATAAATGTATGAGCTTTATATAAATGTATGACCTGTTTATCACTATATACCTTATACAAATGTATGAGCTACTGCAACAACCCTTCTGTTCTTCTAGAAACAGGGTTGTTTGTATCGCATGTTTATTCTTTGCAATATTGCTGTACTAAATTTGTTGTAGAACGTAAGCTGGTGGGTTATAGGACTCTAAGTTTGTGATCCTTGTTGGTTTTATAACATAGGTATTGCATAATTCTGTCACTCGTAGATATTTGACGCCGACGGAGTTCAATACTGTTAGACATTTTGGTTGATGCTCTAGCGATACCGCCTATCAATAACAGTGTTTCTAAAAACGTATATTCTTTGTAACTGATTTAGAGTAAATATGTTTTACAAATATATTTATGTAAAGTGAATTATATATATAATATCAACAATAATAATAATAATAAGGATTATTACGATGTTGCATAGCATTTACCTTTAATGCTTTAAATATATTTACAGCTCTTCATAAACTTACACATGTTTCAACTGCACCGATTAGTAACCGTTGCAATTGCAACCCTACTATAATACCGGTGCAGTTTCTTCGGGGCCTTTACTAAATATTCTTTGATTTAACTGTTATATATATATATATATGCAACCGAAACACTGCTAGCCCTTCCTACTACCTGCCACACCATCGCCACATAACACATATCTCACTCTACCTTGTACGCCTTCTACCTCTCTGAAGAGAAAATGGAATATGTACGAGAGAGAGGGAGGGAGCGGTAGAGAGAGAGAGAGAGAAAGGAAAAAACTGACAGACAGAGACAGACAGAGAAAGATTCTAGCAGAGGATGGTATCGTTTTTATCTCTATATTGAATCATTACATTACAATAATTTTCTTCTCAAAAGGATGTAAAGTAAGATTGATATCACTGGAAAAGTAAAATTGATATCGTTGACCTTAAATGGTAATTAGAATAATTAGAATAATTATAATAATTATGATAATCAAACTTGAATATCTTTCATTACAAATGCCATTTACGCTATATTTCTCATAGATACAGACAGAGTCGAGTAGTGGGAAATTTGTTTTCGCAATCATGTGATAACATGTACTTTTCTGTTCTAGGCACAAGACCCGCAACTGGTACTTAATTTATCGACCCCGAAAGGATGAAAAGTCGACCTCGGCAGAGTTTGAACTCAGAACGTAAAGACAGAGCAATGCGTGGTATCTTGAGTGGATATATTTTTACCATAGTCTCCGATGAACCTCAGCCTTATGGAAAGCCGGATAATATCTGGAAGTTAGTTAGATAGATTTCTCCGGTAAATCAAAGTCTCAGCCTTGTCACGTATTGTGTCATGCTGATTCGGCCCCCAAAATTATATTAATAGTACTCATGTATAAGATACTCAGTGAGAAATTTTTCTTTATTTATTACTACAAGTTTTAAAAACAGATTTATATAATGATTTCAAATTTTGGCACAAGGCCAGCAATTTCCGGGCAAGGATTAACACGATTATATCGACCCCAGAGTTCAACTGGCACTTATTTTATTGACCACGAAAGGATGAAAGGCAAAGTCGACCCCGACGGAATTTTATCGCAGAACCTAAAGTCGGAAGAAATCCCGCTATATATTCAATTCGGTGCAGTCACGATTCTACCATCTTACAGTCTTTATATATAAAATGAACGTTTATGCCACAGTAATTTTATGTGTAGACTTACAGCTGGAAACTTCACAGAGACGACACAGATATGCGTACTTGTTAAGGAAACCTTTAGAGAGACAATCGAACTTCCCAATGTAGTCCCCAAACACCCTTCAGGCTACGACCCTTTTTTACCAAACCAGTAAATACGGTCTAGTCAGGGCTAGATTCCTTATAAATTATTTAAAGTGAACCCAAAATGTCATGCAGGAAAATTTATAGTTGTACAAACACGGTTCTGAGCTCTAGGCAGCTCCGAATCTTATGATTAGCTACCTATGTTCTTCCTGTTGAAGACAGAACATTAACCAAGGTTTGATCAACTATATAACAAAATTTCAATATGTTTAAAAGAATGAAATCAAAAAACAAATAACTGGGCCTAATTTTTGAACAGAAAACATATCAACCAAAATAAACTTCAAAAAGAAACAAATATGTGTGTGTGTGTGTGTGTGTGTGTGTGTGTGTGTGTGTGTGTGTGTGTGTGTGTGTGTAACATATCGGAAACTTGTTCTTTTACGTAAGCGGGGAAGGCAGAAACGAAATTTATAAAAGCAAAAAGTAAAATACGGGTAAAAGAAAAAAGATTATATATGAAAGGAATTAATAAGCAGAGAAACACGCAAGCTAAAAGCCGGTAAAGATATTTCCTTACTCTAATCTGTGACTTTTGAAGAAGAAGGCTACGGAAAGAAAAGAAATTATTGTCATTAAAGTCAGTAATGTGTATTGAATTGAAGAGAGAAATTCCATTATGTTATCTTAGCAGAGATTAGAAAGTTAATTATATGCTTATTGTTATATGCAAAAGATAATGAATTTGCTTTGTGATCTTGTTTCTTAGCCTGTCTACATAATTATATACGTTTTGTATAGACATTGATAGAGTAGAATCTCGTTTCGTAACGCTCGACAACCAACTGAACGATGATGACAATAGCAGCCTAAGTAAGAAGTGGTCAAGACGTAGGATGAGAATACAGAAAATGAAACACACTCGTGTATAGACAACCTATACACGTGTATGTTTCTATATGTGTGCGTGTGAAGTGTGTATGTATATATATGTATATATGTATATATATATATATACACACACGTATACACACACATGTATAAATATGGGAACAGTAGGATATCAAAATATTAGACAAAAACAACGATTTCTTTTGCATCTGTTATAAACTTATATTGATAACAATTTTGTATACAACGGTGGAAACAATCAATCAACGAACTTAAACATTGTCCGGCTGGGATGCTAACTAAAAAATCATTATTTCTTAGAAGACATAATGTTATAAGTTCTTTGTTGTATGAACACGTTAAAGTACTCTTGGTATTATCTGCCTATTGCTTTTCAGCACACAATATGAAGCGTTCGTGATACAAAAATTGAATGCGACTTGAAAGTGACATGACTGCGAAACAAACTTTATTTGTGGAGGATTTTATCAAGACGAAACTAGTGTTTGTTATGAGTTATGTCTAAATGGAAACGAAAAGAGACCTCC
>NC_142930.1:23459596-23489596 GCF_046866305.1 Octopus bimaculoides | reverse complement strand
AAAAACACTCAAACACACACTCATATACACATTCCACAATAAACTCTGGGACCAATAAAAACGGCACACACACACACACACACACCCACACACACACCCACACCCACACACACGGACACAAACACACATATATACACACACATAGAGATGTGCACAAAACCAGTCCCAAAAACCAGTGAACCATGACAGACTGTCACAGACCAACCAAAAATAAAAAAAATCTTCTTTAACTCTTCTTCCCTCCCACCCCAGCTAGCCAGTCATACTGTCTCTTAAGACAGTAAAACATTCCTTCAATATACACAAGAGAAAAAGGCCAGGTCAGTTCCTTCTCAATTTTATTCGATTGTCAAAGAATATGTATGAGAATATGTATATGTATATGTATTTTTCCATATGTGTATTTTCATACACTGTTTTTAACACTGTTTTTAACAATTTCACCTTAATATCAGAGAATGTGTGACAATCAGTATGTAACACTACAAAGTTCATACAAAGCTTTATACTTTAAATATATTTTATCATCAAAGAATGTATATATGCATTTTAATACTCAGACTGTTTTTTAACATTTTTTATTATTCTCAAAGACTTTTGATAATCTTTTTCTAAAAAAGTGAAACCGGTTAAGTAAATAAATATTTTTAAAAAAATAAGTGCATTTTCAAACCTTCTTTCATATATATTTCCACTCGTACGGTATTTCACAACTTTACTTTATTATATATATATATATATACATATATATATATGTATGTATGTATTATGTATATGTATCTTATTCTGCTGTTATTACAAAAATGGAAAGAAGAGATGCGTAATTTGTTTTTCTTTCTTCTGTGATTCAATTATGAAAATGGAAGCGTGGCTTCATATTAAAATGACAATAACAGAATGTCAATAATAGTGCACGTAGATGCTTGGGCACAACGAGAGTAGTGTTGTATCTTGTATAATATTTCCATACGACACATTTTCAGTTGATACAGCGAACTGCGACAGGTTGATACAATAATCACGATGACCTAGCTAAGACTTGCTAATTCATTATTTGAAGTTCCGATATTGTTCTGTTAATGCTTCAGAGTTGCAATATCAGTTGTCTAAATCACGGTATCTTTGTTATAAATGGAATTGCTTAAGACGGTTATAACCAATTTGACGTTATTAAAATTTCATGCCTTAGTCAGACGAAGAAATGCAGCACCCATTACGCTTTCTTCAGAGCCTCTGCGAGTGGTAGGCTGTAAGGAGACCTGGCCTCTATGTTTGCTCAAGAATAGTTTCCACTAAAGCTAGCCACTGACCAGGTAATGAGAACAACGATCTCTATGATGATCTTCCAAAGAGTTTCCATCTATTTCATACAAGACTTGATCTAGCAAAGGCTTTGGTAGAAACGTGACTAAGATCTTGCACAATGGAATCGAGCCCTAAACTACGTAGTTCTGCATTTTTAACCACGTAACCATAAGTACTATAGAAGCTATTAGTACTGCTGTTGTGAGTTTATGCCATTGAGAAACTATCACAACTGTTTTTTTATGTGGTCACATTAATCGTGATAAAACACCCGATAATCAGCAACACAAATCGTAGTATACAAGATCCGCACTATTACACATTTTGGTAGATGAAGTCAGTTTTCGACATTTGTGTTACACAAATGTTTTGCACTCCTAAAATGTTTCATCAATAATTGAAAACAAATTAGTTTTTGTTTGGGGTTTTTTTTTGTATCTAAATTTTTTTTTAACCTTTAGTAATTATTATTTAGTATTTTAAAATGTTTTATCTGTTTCGTCATTGATAACGAATAAGTTGTTTGAACGACTTTTAAAATTCAAACGAAAAGCTATTTAAACAAAACCAGTGACTCTTATAGCACAACGATTTTCGCATAAAATCACCAATGATCAAATATCATATTAACCGTCTCAGAGTCATAAAAATCAAAATATACTATTCAGCCACAAAATAGACTTCTAACACAATTTTAGGAGAAATGCGGGAAACATTAGCAAAATTCTTTTTACAATAAATACAAAAAATGAAATAAGTTGAAAATGAAAAAGAAAAGGGTGTTATATCAAAACGTTATGCTTACTAAACTCAACATCGATCGCATTCTGACCATTTGCTTCTACATGGGGTGCCACAATATCAATGAGTACTCTTAGCGCAGAGGTGTCCACATACGGCACACGGTCTGGATTCAGTCCTTTCACTATGCATAGTTCTACCCTCGGCGCAACTTCATGAAAAAAGAGTATTTTTATCGAAAAATATCCTGTACTGTGTGTATGCGTGTGGGGGGTGTATATAACATATATATATATATATATATATATATATATATATATATATATATATATATATATATATATATATATATATATATATATATATATACGTATACATATACTGATATCAATCGTAACTCTTCTCGGGCTTCGTCTCAGACGCATATCTATCTATCTATCTATCTATCTATCTATCAATACATAGATAGATAGATAGATAGATAGATAGATAGATAACTTTCTTTTATTAGCCACACAGGGCTGCACACAGAGGGACAAATACAACTGTAGAGCTTTTCTTTAAAAAAAAAATTTTTTTTTTTAATTGTTTTAAATAAAATAAAATAAAATAAAAATTAAAAATTAAAAAAATAAAAAATAAAAAATCCGATCAAAAGGGATCGGTAGGGGCAAAAGAAAAAAAAAGGGGGGTATCGTATATCACAGAAAATGTCAATTGCGTAAAATGGGGTAACATTAGGTTTATCCATGGAGAGAAAAGCCTACGGAAAAGACCATGGTAGCCTCAGCAGGGAATAGACACATGAGAGCGAAGTGCTCTCTCTCTCTCTCTCTTTTTTTTTTTTTCTCGATTTATAGTATCGTCACTCGCACGCACCATCTTTGCTACATTCACCCACCTTTTAATGAAACTTTCACGAGACAAAAACTGTCTCTCTATTCTCACCTTCCTTTTCAAGTGATACTTGAAAAAGTTGATGAGCGATTGGCCAGAGAGGTAAGTTTTCGTCTCTAATCCTTTCACTCGGGTCCACCACACACATTATTTCACCATGGCCACCAGTATGATGAACACTGCCTTGCCTTCCCTGTTGAGGGACGGTGGTGGGGCAATTTGCACAATAGCGGACAGGCAGATTCGTCCCACACGTGACAGCAGCCGTTCGGCATAAGCCCACAGGTCGGAAATCTTTGGACACTGCACGAGTGCGTGCAGAACGGTTTCGTCGCTCTGACCGCATCTCGGGCAGGTCGGTCCGGTGTGTCTCGAACCGTGTCTGTAAAGCTTATCCCGAACGGGTAATGCTTCTCGATAGCACTGCCAGGCCAGGGATCTCTAGTGGTTGTACATAGGTCCCGGCCGGAAAGTTGTCCTGAACAGGCGGCTCAGGTGTTCCTCGTCGACCCCCAGATTCTGCCCGAGATCGTCGTCGCACCTCCCCTCCACTAATCCTCTATAGAATGCTTTTCTGGAATCAAAGTTGCACAAGATTGGTCCCGGACGGCAGAGTTGCTTGAGAGCAACGCGACACTCGCGGTGCCATTCGCCGAGCCTAGGTCTCTCTTTAATCCACGACTGCAGTTCGGCTAAGGAGACGAGCTGCGGGAAGGCGCGCCGCACAAACGGCGACCACACCTGTTCACCCTCGTCTAGGAAGCGCCGGAGATGTCGCAGTCTCAGCGCATGTCTGCGCATCATCAACCACGGCATACCAAGCCCTCCATTTAGCGGCTGTTGACAGCAAATGGATCGCCTAACCATCGGAACGCTTCCCTTCCACAAGAAGCGGAAGAGTATGCGTTCCAGTTTGGTGATGGTAGGGTCGGGACAAGGCACGACAGTCAGTCGGTATTCGATGATGGATGCAATGTACGCGTTCGCTACCTCCGCCCGACCTTTTAGAGATAGCTTCCTCTAGATAGATAGATAGATAGATAGACAGATAGATAGATAGATAGATAGATAGATAGATAGATAGATAGATAGATAGATAGATAGATAGATATGCGTCAGAGACGAAGCCCGAGAAGTGTTATGATTGATATCAGTTCTGAACTGAATTATTAATCTTTTCTCACACGAAGGACTCTTACTTAATAGGATTATATATTCATGGCAACTTTACCAACATGATATTGGACTGTATGATATTAAAGATTCGACAAACTATAAGACTTACAGAGCTTACAATCTCAAAGGTTTTGCAATAATATCGCAAGGAATAAACAAATATGAGGACAACATAGGAGCAGAAGTGATGTCGAGGTTGCTCATAGGTTTGTAAGGATCAATTACTGAGCATCAACGCCATAGAATATTGTAGTGGGAGTAGAAAAAATGATTTGAGTATAGCATTGATTGACTACCAGAAACTGCTTAACACTCTTCTCCAGACGTGCATAATAGAAATACTAGTGTTGCGTAAAAGACCATCAGTAATAAGCAGATACATTAGACCCATGATCAATAAATTGCAAGAATTATTGCAGGTGCTTAATTTGTTTCCCCATGTCGGAAGTTATAGTTCAGATTATCATAAAGGGTAAAATGGTTGTTTCTGAGACTTCCAATATATCAAATTTAGCAAAATTAATATTAAAGATTAAGCACACACAAAATATGCCAAATACGTTCAAATTTACTGGACAAAATTTTTTCAGAGAGAAATGAAGCAAAATATATGTATATGTGACCAAGTAACACGCACATAGACATGGATAGGAGTGGCTGTGTGGTAAGTAGCTTCCTTACCAACCACATAGTTCCGGGTTCAGTTCCACTGCGTGGCAACTTGGGCAAGTGTCTTCTACTATAGCCTCGGGCCGACCAAAGCCTTGTGAGTGGATTTGGTAGACAGAAACTGAAACAAGCCTGTCGTATATATGTATGTGTGTGTGTGTGTGTTTGTGTGTCTGTGTTTGTTCTCCCAACATCACCTGACAACCGATGATGGTGTGTTGACGTCCCCGTAACTTAGCGGTTCGGTAAAAGAGACCGATAGAATAAGTACTAGGCTTACAGAGAATAAGTCCTGGGGTCGATTTGCTCGACTAAAGGCGGTGCCCCAGCATGGCCGCAGTCAAATTACTGAAACAAGTAAAAGAGTAAAAGAGTATATGTGTGTATGTTTGTGTGTGCGTGTGAGCGTGTGCGTGCGTGTGTGTGCATAAAAGTAATATATATTGCGTGAAAGTGCATGGCTCAGTGGTTAGATCGTCGAGCTTACGATCGTGATGCTGTGAGTTCGAGTCCCGGGCCATGTTGTGTTCTTGAGCAAGACACTTTACTTCACGTTGCTCCAGTTCACTCAGTTGTAGAAATGAGTTACATTGTTTCTGGTGCCGTCGGTATCGGCCTTTGTCTTTCACTCGGATAACATCGGTGGTATGGAGAGGGGAGGCTTGTGTGCATGGGTGACTGCTGGTCTTCCATAAAAACAACCCTAGGTTGTGCGTTCGCCAGGAAGCGACATTCCGCTAAGGCCTGTACCACGGAGGGGAACCTCTTAGATGCACCCATGATCATTCGTGACTGATGTAGTCGAGTTTTTTTAATATGGTGTGTATATATGTACTAAGCTTACAAGAATCAGTCTGCGGTCGATTTGTTCGACTAAAGGCGGTGCTGAAATAAGTAAAATAAAGAAAAGAAATAAAAAAATATATGAACACGCACATGCACACACATACATATAAATACCAGAGAGGTGTATTATTGTTTCAATGCTGCTACATTTTTCTATGCATATGGCCATTTATAATATAATAGCAAACACCTTCCACAATCAGGAATAATAATAACAGCAGAAAGAATAGATCAAGAACAACAAACACAGCTACAATATCAATACCAATGTCGTAAGCACACAAACTACTGTCGAAACAAAAACGAACACTGCTACAATCTCCAAGACTTCATATTTAGAGGAAGCAAACAGCACAAAAGCATTCAGGTGGCACATGGTAAGAAAAGACGCTGGAAATAAAGAACGAGAGATGAATTTGCTGGCTTGACCTCCAAAACCGAAACTGTTGACGGCGCCAAATCAAACAATGACACAGAAGAGAAAACCAAACTAAACTATTAAACTAGCAGGCAAACCGGCAACCCAACCAACAAAGGTACCAAAAACAGGATACCGAGGGCTGTAACAGTAGCAACATCAACAACACAAACAACAACAACATAGAATAGCTTCGGCAAGTATGACAACAAGAGACAAACCAACAACAGCAACTCTAAGAATAGGTATAACATCCATGCTATGAACAGAAAATGTAACATCAAGTGCAGCCATACCAATGAACACATCAAAAATATCACTGATAAGAGCAGCGAATATCAAGTATCTAACTCCGTAGTATAAACACACGCTTTATTTGAATTGAGTTCACCAGCCATTTTATATATTGTATGACATTAATACCTATAGAAAAATGAAGAATATCTCAAGCTTCCATTTATTATTCAAGAATTTAGATTTTTTGTTTTCTTTTTCTCATGATATATGTCAACTGTAAATGCAAAATTATTTCACAAATCGGAAAGATTCAGGAGAGCAGATCTGAATATACTTAGCCACAAAAGAGATACCTACACACTGGGGAATGGTACAATTTCCAGAAAATATTGTGGTGTCTAAAATCCTAAGCCCGGTAAACTAGGATAATATACAAATTTTTGCATTGACATGACCATTTATGCACGTGTGTGAGAGAGAGAATGTGTGTGTGTGAGTGTGTGTGTGATATGTTGTATGTTTATAACACACACACACACACATACATATATACATACATATATATATATATATATATATATATATATATATATATATATATGCAGGGTGCAGTGAATAAATTGTGCAAAATTATGCAAAAATGAAAATAGCACTGACATCACATTTTAACAGATATATTTACCACAGTTACATAAAAATATCTTGAAATACTAAAGAGTAAATTTATTCAATAAAATCGTCATTGGCTTCTATCACAGCCTCCACACGACTTCTGAATCTCCTGCAACTTTTCTGGACAATCTCCTTGTTTAAGTTGGAGAATGCTGCCATAATTTTTGCCTTCAGTTCATCATTCGTGTTACAAGGAGTTTTATTGATCTCGCTCAACTCCTTCCCACACATTATAATCAAGAGGGTTGCTGTCTGGAGAGTTAGATGACCAGATGTTGGTTGGTTACATTTAATATCGATTAACCACCAAGGAATCAAGGATACGATCCAGTTGTTTTATTTTTCCCTCTTCCTTTGGAACGTACTGCGAAAAGTGTGAATAACCTTAACAACAAATAATGCCTCCCTCTTTGAAGTCAAATAGTTTGAGCATGCTGTAACTCATGTCTCTAATTACTAGAGGCCGAACAATTAGTTTTCTTTATTGCCTTAGTGTCGGTCATAAATGATTATTTATGTTTCGGCTTGACTATTCATATGTATTATGCAATAGCCTAGTGTCTGATGTCAAGTCCCCATGACCTGTTAGTTTGCATTCCACCTTATGTCTTTTATTCTTCAAAGCATATACAAAAGTTCCTCAGAATTTAACTTTGCCATCAAATCGCTGAGCAATCAAAATACTGCACCACTTTCATTAAATCAAAATACTGTTTCATAAGGTAAATGAACATCTGGTGTAGAGTAAGACAGTTAAGACATTTTGATAGGCATTACTACTACATCATCTACTTTCCATTGTATAAAGATAATATGGAACATTAACAACTGATATATACTTTTGATCTTCATGAATGCTCATCAAATATTCCCTAAATGGTAAATGAAAATATTCGTTCATTCGTCTATTGAAATACTGATTTCAATGTATAGGCTATGATCATGCAGGAGCAACAGCATTAACTGTTCTAATCAATGATATCCACACTAGTTTTTATGTCAATTTTGAGTCATACTCTATCGATCCATATTTATGTGATGCATAAGTTACTTTTTGTCATAGAGACATGCAACACAGAATAGCATATTATATTGGTATACATCAGTGGTCACCAAACTTTTTTCATAGTGAGCCAGATACAGATAAAAGAATGCCAAGCGCGGGCCGGATAAGTATTTTGTTCAATTTAGTACAATGTAGAATACACTGAATGTACACAAGAAATAACGACAGTCATCCTATTTATTTATCAATACATAAAATACACAAAATAGTAAAAACAATAAACATATTTTAATAATACTGAAATATTACCAAGTTAGAAGTTTTAGAAAAAGTGCGCCCATAGCTGAATTGCATAAAAAGTAAGCAGCACAAAAGTTAATGAGATTTGTGAAACTGGCGTTTTGCTTCCAAAATATCATCAACATTTGCTTTATGATTGCTGCAGCCAACCATAAGAATTGCTTTCAAATGTTCATCAGTGAACCTTGTTCGATGTATTGACTTCACACACTTCATTTTTGAAAAAGTTCGCTCACAAACATAAGTTGTTCCAAACACTGATGCCATATCTGAGGCACAACGTCACTATGTATGTGAAGATTTGTATGTTATATGTATGTATTCTGATGCATATAATTGCATGCTCATACATATTTAAATGATAAACTTCTGGAAAGTTTTACAGATCTTTACAGTTCCAGAGATGGATTGGATCTGTAGTCTTCGAATTAGCCTTCTCCTTTCTGGTTTTGAGAAGCTTTCTTATATATATATATATATATATATATATATATATATATATATATATATATATATATATATATATAAGATAAACAAGAGTGAAAAAACTACAGAAGGCTTGTGTTACATGGTTAAAGTATATATAAGAAAAAGAATAAAAATCCTTCATGAATCAAATAGACTCATAGGGCAGGTTTCCCGGTTTCCGTGGCGTATGTATTTCCCACGTGGATGGTCGCAGGATTACTGACCTCTGCCAGCTGAGTGGACTGGAGCAACGTCAAATGAAGTGTTTTTTCTCAGCAGCACAGCACGCCGCTCGATATAAGAATCAGAAGCACATTCTTACGGTCATGTGTCCAACACCCTAACCACTAAGCCACGCATTTCCACATATTATATATCAAATCATATGTTATATCTAACATATAGTTTTTATACGTAAAATATACAATACACTAAACATTAAATTACATATTAGATAATAATAATCAGCACGTCTTAGAACATATTACGTTTCAAAATTACATACTGTTCATATCGTTTCTTCCCCGTCTCTATCAAACTATACTGTAAAAACATATTGACATATTTCCGGATGTATATTTTTTTTATTCCCGTTATTCATAAGGCCATCAATACTATGATTGTATGCATTATAAATATTAACGAGCATCAGATGTAAAACAATACCAACGAAGTGGAAATATGAGTCGAAGTAGCCACTGCCAGTTGAACATCTCTGCAATGCCGAGATGTTTCTGTGAAAGAATTATAGAAAACCAAATTTAGCAAAACTATTTCTTATTCAAACATTGGTTCAGTCTAGACATATACGATTCAGTAAAGATTAAGCTTAATATTAATTCTTTTGGCAGGTTATAGAATATATACGAGTGCGCATGTGTATGTGTGTGAGTGTGTGTTTGTGTGTGTGTGTGCATGCTCATTGTTGTTGTTGGCACTCCGTCGCTTACGACGTCGAGGGTTCCGGTTGATCCGATCAACGGAACAGCCTGCTCGTGAAATTAACGTGCAAGTGGTTGAGCACTCCACAGACACGTGTACCCTTAACGTAGCTCTCGGAGTTTTCAGCGTGACACAGTGTGACAAGACTGACCCTTTGAATTACAGGCACAACAGAAACAGGAAGTAAGAGTGAGAGAAAGTTGTGGTGAAAGAGTACAACAGGGTTCGCCACCATCCTCTGCCGGAGCCTCGTGGAGCTTTAGGTATTTTTGCGCAATAAACACTCACAACGCCCGGTGTGGGAATCGAAACTGCGATCCTATGACCGCGAGTCCGCTGCCCCAACCACTGGGCCATTGTGCCTCCACAGTGCATGCTCTCTCTCTCTCTCTCTCTCTCTCTCTCTCTCTCTATATATATATATATATATATATATATATATATATATATATATATATATACAGACCCCTACCTCTACCCCACACTCCACCCATGCCTTCCCCACCTCCCAACACCCTCACATCACACCACACCAATACCCTCGCATCACACCACGCACACACTACAACTGACCAACTACTTTCTCCCTTTCTCCCTTCCCCCATTTTCACACTACATACGTCAAGATCACCAGCATTCTACCTCCCACACACAGCCCCTCGTTCCCGATCACCGTTTGTTATCTCCCCCTTTCTTAGCTCTCCTGAAATAAGAATTTCTAACTTCCGGTCAGTCATTGTTATGATCGGCCATTATTATGATTGACCGTTGACTGAACACTATTCAATTTTTTTTCTCCGTGTTTTTTCTCCTTGTCTCCGTATTCTTTCTGTTGAAGAGCGTAGCTCGAAACGTCAAAGACTTTCCGTATTCCCGAGCGTCATACTAATATATACTTTTGTTATTTACACCACCTGTCCTCGTCTGTTGTTATTTTTTGTATATTCTCCCATATATATATATATATATATATATATATATATATATATATATATATATACACATATATGCATATATATATATATATATATATATATATATATATTAATATATGTGCAGACATGTGTCGAATACCTGAGTCGTGCGAAAGTTACGTTACGTGGTCCCTTCCTTCTGACTACACCAATTATAGCCGTGTGTGGAGGGTTAGATGCAACTGGTACGCGCGCAGCAACCGGTGAATGGTGGCATCGACCACCTTAAAACACCGGGCCTTTAGATGTGGTTATGATCCGCGGCATTGAAGGGAGATTGCATCTCTCCCGGTAAGCGGAAAGATGCACTCTCTGGACGTGTGACGCCGTCTACGAAAGTCAGGGTCCCGCTTGCCCTTCACTCTGTCGCTCGAAGTCTTGCGGATTATCGGCGGTGGCGCCGTCCACTAAATACACTAGAGCATCCATATGTGCGGATATTACTGGACTGACTTTCCAAATTGAGGAAGTGGAACACGTAAAATCCAGGCTACATATTTTTCCTAGTTTGCAGCTCCCCTTATACCTGTTCAATGCTTACAGACTTCCTGCAGTTAGATTCTTCCTTAGATCTTACAATTATATGTATATATTATTAATGTCTATTTTTATACTATAGGAAATCTTATTTTTCGTTAAATTGAAGCCTAACTCAATATATGTGGTAGTGTAAAGATTTATCATTATTTAACAAGGATAGTATTGACAGTGACTTCGAAGTTTCGGCCAACTAAAACATCATCGGACTGTGATGTATTTGAGTTCATCTTGGCTTTATATGTTAAGTTAAAATGCCCTGTTGAATAATAATTAGGTTATATTGAAGATTGTGAGGACAAGATGTAATCGAGAATTTTTATTGATTGAAGTGGGGGGGGCGGTCATTGCTTAAAATTTATTCATGCGTGTAGAACTTTGTTATCAGGTGTGTATATTTATGTATGTCATCTTCAGGTCATAGGGGTTTACAAAAGAATGCAGTGAGTCTGTTAGCAGAGGTCACATTATTTAGTTGCTGCTAATTTTATTTGGACATTAATGGGTTAATTGACCTTTTGTTCTAAGAATATAAAGATTAAATTTTAGTGTTCACACCTGTATTGTAACCTTTCTATTTGTGTTTGAAACTTTGTAACCTTTGATTATTAGATATGTCAGCTTCTAGAGAATGAGTTTTTAAGGGTTCACAAACGAACGTAATCAAGTGATAAGTTTTAGTTTGTTTGTAGGCTCTTATTATTTAAATTATTTCACCTGTTTGTATTGCGATGCTGTTTATTATCACTTAAGTATGTCACAGTGTTATTGGTATGAAAAATATGTTAATCAGATGTTTTAATGTTCACAAGAGGATGTCATCATTTCCTGCTGTCTCTGCCTGCGACAGAATGCGCATCAACACGTGATATTTGACACCATAGTATGAGTCTATGTTATTGGACATACCTTTTGTTAATTTCATCAACCATACTCTTCTAGAGTATTTGGATATGTTGTCAGAGGGTATTTTGGGTTTTTCCTTTTATATTGATTACTTTCACCGCAGCTATGGAGCTCAATATATTTAAGTCATAGAGGGAACACTGATAGTTACTACCGTTCCGGGTCAGAATGGACATAGGGATAATAGTAATTAAACGGTGTATCCGCGTAACCCACAACTCAAGAACTCCCGAGTTCAAGCTTCAACAACGGATGCAGTTTTATGTGTAGGGATGTAGTTACCTATATAAGTTGTTGGTATGGATCATTATTCTGGAAATTATTGCCTTGGCAAGAAAGTAATTTCGGTTTTTTTAGTGTGAAATAAAAATAATTATTTTTTCATACAAAGAATGAACTTTAATCAATTATATATTTTCCATTTTGTTCGATGACCTGAAAGACATAAAAAGGTCCGAAAAGACACAGAATAGAAATGATATCAGGAAAGACTGTGTACTGTGTGTATGTGTACATATGTGTATGTATACGTGTGTGTGAAAGAGAGTGTATGTGTGTGTGCGCACGCGCGTGTGTGTAGGTTTGTATGCGTTTTGCAGGATTGCGTTCTTTGTATTTACTTTTATAAATGTACACTATTGCCTTTGGATTTTCATCCATTTCCGAAGAGAGGTTAATTGAATAGAATCCCATGTATGTGGTCTCTTTGTAGGACTGTTATACAATAAAAGGAAACGATGAAAATAAACATATAATAAACAAATAATTGTTGTATTCATCGATATATTGTGATCTACTTCCTCACACTACACGTTTTTGACCGCGAAGAAATTATAATTTATAACAAATATTCTAATAATGTTAAGTTTAGTAAGTCTTCTGGGAATACTAACTATAGTTTTTTTAGGTAAAAAAATGCCAATTTCACAATAGATTGACAATTAAAATACCAGAGATATCTATGATCTGAGACCGAGTTAAATATATATCTTAAGCACTTCAAATATTAGTTTTTTAATGTAATATTCAATGAAAAACACAGTTATGTCTCTTAGCAAACAGAACATACGAACCGTACACATCACTCACACAAACACACACACACATATTAACACTCACACACACATATACACATACGCACACGCACGCACACACACACACACACACACACACACTATCTAATTAAAATATTTTAATAATCAAGAATAGAACATTTTACAAACAGTGGAGACACTTAATTTAAAATCCGTTATTTCTGTGTCAAACTGCTTATGTAATATCATTTTTGTTTCTTTTTTCTTTTATTTGTTTCAGTGATTAGACTGCGACCATCTTGGGGCACCGCATTGACTGTTAATCGAACAAGGTGACGCCTGCAATATTTTATTATTTCTTTCACCTGTGGCAAACTGCTAGGTTACAGGAACATAAACACAACAACACTCAGGGAAGGAAAGAAAGGTGGTTTTACGTTTCGCGCAAAGCTCTTCTTCAGAAACAGGAGACAGAGGAAAGTCCAATAGAAAAGGAAGACGGAGGAAAATAAATTGCCAACGATTCACATGTGGTTACATTAGGTTTCTTTCAGTTTCCGTCTACCAAATCCAGTCGCAAGGCTTTGGTAGGCCCGAAGCTATAGTAGAAGACACTTGCTCGAGGTGCCATGCATTGATTGAATCCGGAACCATGTGTTTGGGAAGCAAACTTCTTAGCCCACAGCCACGCCTGCGCCGAATAAGCGAAGGATTTTTTTATTTATTTATTTATGTTTATACGTTAAAATCGCTGGAAAGTTTCACTAATAGAGATACTGAAATTTTAAATGAAATGCTTTGTTTTATTTTGCGGTCGTTTTTTTTTTTGTTTGTTTTTTTGTTTTTTTGTTCTTTCAATTTATTAAGGGGGGAAATCTGAAAAGGTCAGATCAACAAGCTTAACGGCAGCCGATGAGTACGCGAAAGAAAGCAACGGGAAAGATTTAGGGTTGAAATATCTCGACAAAATGGTAGCCAAGTCTATTGTTTTTAATAGAATTATTTAAGTAGAAAACAAACAGACATTCAATAAACATTTTTCTCCCAGCATTTTTTGCTCAAATAGTTATCGTATAGCTATTAGCTTAAACAATATCGTTACTTTATTGGTATATTTATTTGTCTATACTATTCGCCTGCATCATTAATACTTTTACAATTTTATTCATACCATTATTAGTGTATTTAGTTTGTTACAGTGCTGTATTCGTTTGCATATAGTTGTGTTTATGTATTAACATACATATAAAGTTAACAAATTTTGCACGTTTGCATTCGAGTTTCCTTTTGACTTTATATTAACGAACGCTTTCTTTTACCTAGCTATTCGTATTATGTATGTATATATATATATATATATATATATATATATATATATATATATAGAGAGAGAGAGAGAGAGAGAGAGAGAGAGAGAGAGAGAGAGATGTATATATATCCACGCATACGCATATGACACTTCCTTATACATGACATGATCATGTGTGTTACATATTCCAGTACTCCAATAATTGCAGATATAAACTTGAACTTGTAATCTAAATAGAGTAATTGTAGATTTCTCAATAATTTAGCGAAAGTATTCTCTTTTTCACTGATCTTCAGTTTTATGTTAACATCCACTAGGCAGCTGATTTCTACAACTATACACACTTTCTCTTGTCTATCCCAAATCATTATACCAGATCTGTTAAGTTTAAATTTTATTGAGGTTTTTACTATTAGGTTGTCAAGAAAGTTGTTGCGGATTTTTTAATTTTGGTTTTAAATGATGTATTTCCAAATTAATTTTCGTTAGATTATTTTGACTTTATATATCATTTTAAAGCCCGTTTTTTGCTCTATCTAATCCTGTTACTGCTTTTCTTTTTGAATAATTAGGCCATTTTGTCTGGAACGTTGAATACAACATGGACAAAAAGCAAATTCGCACAATTTTCTTTTTTCAGTTCAAGCTAAGCCGAAAAGCTACTGAAACAGCTCCCGATATCAACGATGTGTTTGGCCCAGGAACCACTAGTGAACATGCAGCACGATGGTGCTTCAAGAAATTTCGTAGCAGTGACGAGAGTCTTGAAGATGATAAGCGTAGTGGTCGGCCATCGAATGTTGACAACATCAACTAAGGGCCTTAGTCGAAGCGAATCCACGCACAATTGTTCGAGAGCTTGCTTCTGAATTAAACGTAACGTATACAACAAATTTCAACCACTTGAAAGAGATAGGAAAAACAAAAATACTTGAGAAATGGGTGCCGCACGAATTGAACGACAACCAAAAGAAAAACTCCGTTTTAAAGTGTCGTCTTCCCTTCTTTTACGCAACAAGAACGAGCCGTTTCCCGACCGGATTGTGACTTGCAATGAATAGTGGATTCTTTACGACAAACGGTGACGCTCAGCTCAGTGGTTGGACGCCGACGAAGCTCCACGGTACTTCCCGAAGCCAAGTTGCACGAAAAGAAGGCCGGTCTCATCCATCATAGCTTTTTGGAACCAGGTGAAACCATTACGGCAGAGAAATACTGTCAGCCAGTTGTCAATAGAAAAGGACCAACTCTTCTCTACGGCAACGCTCGGCCGCACGTCGCACAACTAACCCTGCAGAAGTTGATCGAATTGGGCTACGAAACACTGCCTCATCCGCCATACTCACCTATCGACTACCACTTTTTCAAGGATCTCGACAACTTCCTGCATGAGAAATGCTTCAAAAACCAAGACGATGCCAAATACGCCTTCAAAGACTTCATCGCCACGAGAACGCAGGATTTTTACGCTACTGGCATAAACTTGTTTCGCATTGGCAAAAGTGTGTTGATTCTGGTGGTGTTTATTTCCATTAATAAAGTTTTGTTTGAGCCGAGCTATGTGCGTCTGGATTTAAACGTTAAAAACCGCAAGAACTTTCTTGACAACCTAATAAAACATTCCGCCAGTCCTCCTTTTTGATATGAGTGGCTATGGCCTCCACCATACTGTGGGTTCTTATTTCTCTGTCCTCGAGTTATCTTTTCGACGGATCTCATTATGCAGTGTCTCATCGGCAAATAATGCGGATGATATGCAGATGATATGTATGTATGTATGTATGTATGTATGTATGTATGTATGTACGTACGTACGTATGTATATATGTACGTATGTATGTATGTATGCATGTATGTATGCATGCATGCATGCATGTGTGCATATATGTATGTATGTATGTATGTATGCATGCTATGTTTAGGCGTGCATTATAAGTATGATTATTTTTCCATATGTCTTCAATTAACTATGAATGTATGCTTCTCGATTTACCCATACTAAAATATATTAGCAGATGTATTTCAATCTTGTTACACAAACTTCCAACTTGTATATTTTCCAATATATATACTTCAATATATCTGTACATATACATTTATTTCAAACGTACTGCACTATATTTACCTAGATTTACTGTTAAATTCTAATCTAAAATGCACTCAGCCGGGCCAGCATACAGTTCTCGTTTATAATCAGGTTTCTGTCAGTAATTATGTTAAACGAGCTAATTTTAAAGATAGCTAAACGCTTATTCAATATAGTTCTTTACTCCTTATATCGAATTTTTTTTTATTATATTCAGAAATATTATTCTATCGTTAGCTTTAATATCAAGAGTAAACATTAGTTTATATAGTTCACTTTTTAAAATTAATCGCTAGAAGCAGTAAACTACATTCGATTTCGTTTTACGATATCATTGCGACTTAGTGAAGTTGAAAGCAAATACATAAAGTTTTGTACTTACAATTACCACACACGTAAACACACATGCATGCATATGCAAACGTTAAGCATTTGTAATATTAAACATCCACAATATAATAGAGCGATACATATGTATAAGATTTATATATATCAAAGAAACTATTTTCTTCGAGTAAATTCCAGCTGAAAACTTTAGGCTGCATACATACGGTGCTGACGCCTGCTCAATTTCTTGATACGATCTGCAAAGAAAATAACATACATTCTTATGCATCAAAATACGTATACACTTTTACACACATACTAATATAGGCACACATACATATATGGACATGCTTACCTGCGTGATTAACAAGCACCTTTTATCACAACGTAGTTTTGGGTTCAGTCCCATCACACAATACTTTTGATGTCACGGGGTGGGACTGAACTCAGAACCGTGTGGTTGGGAAGCAAGTTTCTTACCACACAGCCACGTCTGTGTCTAATGTACACACATATTCTTCATAACATCTTATTATATTGATAATTGCTAAGTTGATGGTTTATTCCTAAATCCTCAAAAAACAAATACCAACCTTTCGAATGTACTTCAAACTGGGCGCATACTGAGTCCCCATAGCAAACATATACTAAATTCAAATCCTTACTTGCACTTACTGTAACCTTTCATAATACTGTGATGGATCAAATAGTAATAGTATACTTTGCTTAACTCCACCGACTACTATATTCCCTTTTACGAATCATTTCTTGTATACCAGTAGTAAATAATATACATGAAAGGTGAAATGAAACGCTATTCACAAAATGAAATATAACATAAAGCGATAAACATCTAAAATAAGAAAGAAATATTTTTTCTGTTTAAAGAAAATCTTTCTCGTCAAGTGTTTTATAGAATCAACCTTTTTTCTGCAAGACATTTTATGTTGTGATTAATGATTCCTAGAAGGTAATTTTCCTTTTAGATTGAGTGAGTAGGTGTGAAGTCTATAGAATTCCAATTTAGTGTTTTAAGGAAATTCGGAAATGTACTTATAAATAAAGGAAATATATATTTATTTGACCAAAAAAATGACATATCATACACCAACAGATATAGCATCTGTGTGATACAATGAATATTACCACAATTTTCTCTACGTTACAAGAAAATGCTCGTGTACATTCAAAAGGCAGGTGTCTAAACATTTCGATGTTGATTTAGTTTGAACTAGATATATTGTCTGTTATGCTATGATATTGATTAATTCTTTTCTTCAGTATAGATTGAATTCTTCTGTATAATTTTTAAAAGACATTCAACACTTACAATAGCATCGTTATATGCTCTCCATTCTTGATTTCAAATGTTTTTATTTTGTAGCTTGACAGATACAATATATCCAGTTCAGTAATACTTGTTAGACTTTTTTAAATTTCAAGTATTTGATTTACGATTTAATTTTAATCGATAAACATCTGAAATATATAAAGTAAGGCGTATAGAGCAAGTAAGTTTTTGCATTTCATTGATTTACAATTGTTTCTTCAAATATTGATGTCTTGAGCATTGCTACATTATGCAATAATATATGTAACAATTGTTACATGAGATGTGATAGACACAAAATCGAAGATCGATTTTTCAGAATCATGCATAAACGCTTTTGGCTGTGGACACTTGAACTAACGATTATTTATACCTATATCGAGTTGAACGCCTTTAAATGGTTACGTTTACATATTATAAGACAAACAAAGCAAATCAAACCTTGTTTGAGTTGACTGGTCAAGAAAAATGATGAATCGATGGAAAAAAAAGAGAAAGTATAAAAGCATAAAAGAAAAGGATAACTTTTGTTTTTAGACAATTTAATAAATTATAGTCTTCTCGGACGTTGTCATATTGAACAAGAAAGACAGATACTGTCGGATCACTGACGTAGCCATACCGAATGACATGAGTATTGTGAGTAAAGAGGTTGCAAAAATCACTACCTACTTCGAATTGAAAGTAGAGATGGCAAGACTGTTTGGAATACAAAAGGGTAATGTAAAATAATGGAATGCAAAAGGGTAATGTAAAATAATAATATGATCGGGAATTAGGGTCAATCTCACCGAAACCGCAAGACTTGTTAATGTAGCAGGTAAACCCGAACAAAACTAGTGTCAAACAAAATTCAGCCTTGCTAGGTACTGAGCGCATTTTAAGAAGAGGATTGTTGCGATTGATAGATGACTAAATTCACCGGGGCATTTTCCACCTACACTACCTGACGACGTTGTGATAATCAAAGGGCTTTCAAATTTTGACACAAGACCAGCAATACCGGGTGAGTGGGTATTCAATCGACCTCGAAAGGATGAAAGACAAAGTCGGCTTCAGCAGAAATTGAACACACAACGTACAGACAGGCGAAATAATGCTAAGCATTTTGTCCGGTGCACCTGGATGGTACAGTCCTCATGTTTCAAGACAGCCTTCGACTAAGGTTAAAGAAAGACTCCCACAGATCCAGGATCACGCTGACCATAAAGCAGTCGACTCACTGTTGTTCACCATGCTTGAAGTAGTTCCATTCACCACGACTATTTTCAATACAGTCACCCGCCTTTTGACAAATTCGCTCAGGAAGACCACTTCACTCTTCACCTTATACTCCTTTCCAAGATGAACTTGAATAGTAGTAATAATGGTCTTATATACTTGCAGGAATTTTAAGAGCAGGAGTTTTGTCTATTATATCAACCCCAGCAACCAACTTGTAGTTATTTTATCAACCCCGAGAAGATGAAAATAAAAACCAACCTCGGTGGCATTTGAACTGAGAACGTAAAGACGAACGAAAGCCTCTAAACATTTTGTCTCTAAACGATTCTGCCATCTCACTTCCCTTAATAACTTTATTCTACTATGGGCACAAATCCTAACATTTGATGCGAGGGGGCTAGTCGATTACGTCGAACCAAAGTTCAACTGATACTTATTTTATCGACCCCAAAAGGATGAAAGGCAATATCAACCTCAGTGGAATTTGAACTCAGAACCTAAAGACGGAAGAAAAACTTCTAAGCATTTCGTCCAGCATGCAAACACGTCTATAAGCTCGCCACTTTTAATAATGGTTTCAATGTTGGACACAAAACAAGCAGTTTTGAGTATATGGGATTAGACGACATCATCGACCGTAGTACTTGATCGGAACTTGAAAGACAAAAGTTTACCTCGGTAGGACTTGAACTCAAAAACCATCAAGAAACATTGCAATTATGCGACGCTCTATTGGTTTTGCAGCTCCCTATCTAAATTATTGATACAACTATCATTGTTGATAAAGAATTTTAAACAGTGGTGTAAGGAATTATAATATTGATGTCAATCTTTTGGCACAAGGCTAGCAATATTCATAGGAGAGGATAAGTGGATCACTTCAACCTCAGTGTGTAACTAGTACTTATTTTATCGACCCTAAAAGGATGAAGGGTAAAACCGACCTCCGCAGTATTTGAACTCAGAACGTAAAGACGGCCGATATGGCGCTTAGAATTTTACTCGGCGTGCTAAAGACTCTGCCTGTTCACCGCCTTATATAGAATTGTATATTTTAAATAAATAAAGTCATTTTACAAATACCATTGCCATATAAATAGAAAACACCATTTACAATCGTAAACATCGGCAGATCTCTTTTTTTCTGATAAACCCACAAAGTAAATCCACTCTCTAGATATAAAATCGAAAATATATGCCTATTTTCAAAGTCGTATTGACGCTCATGTCACAGAAATTCCTATCACGTTATTTTAACATAATTTATAGTGTTATGTAAAAGGTTAAACTATAAATGAGAAGTGAGAGAAAAGGATTAAAGAGTATTCAAAAGAACATTCAAAATAGAACTCTCGGGCACTGAGTTCAATTGGTTCTTAGCGCCTGCCTCAGGGTGGTATAACCCCCTGTGCTATGTACAGTAAACTCAACAATTGAGTCACTTAAGTGCAGTATTGGAAACATGATCTATAAAACGTTGGCGTTACATACTGTGGGGGTCGTAAGATCTGTATCTTTTCTACTTCAAACCGTGTGAACCGAAGACAAGTACCAGCTCTGTGGACCGTACATCCGTTAATGGCATACATCGTAATTTAAATTGTTCACTTGCTATAGGTTATGATGAAGAATAAAGCAGTTATCTACACTTATTTCAGTAGTATTTTATTCTGAGTTAAACTAAAAAAAACGCGTCTCAATTTGAAAATGTCTCTCCATTTACCTAATTCGTTTCACATTAAAAGATGAACGGTGTAAGATTTCTTAGTCACCTATGTTGTGTGCCATCCATGTCTAAGACACTTAACTCATAAATATGGAAGGTATCCGTCATTTGTTACCCAAAATAATTAGTCACTTTTAATCTTTGTTCTCTGCTGAGTTTTGAGTTACATATACTCCCATTCCACTCCACAATCAAAAAGGTGGGCCATCTATATAATTGGTCCATTGAAAGCTTATGACCGAACAATGCCAGTTGCGATATTAAATTAAAACAAACTAAATGGACATTTATGCCAGAGTTTTGTATAATCTGTAGTATGACAATGGATTTTATGGGGAACATTTCATTTTATAATTTTAAACAATGTGTTTAATTTTATTTTATATACTTGCATTGAATAATTCAAACTAAATTGCAATTTTACAATGTATTATATTATCTGCATAAAACGCTGGCAATTTTTTATCAGATCAGAACTAACTGATTGACTTATACGATTTTCTCACATTCATTGGTATTTAGTCAATCAGTTTCTACCACGATAGCCTTTACAAATATAAGACACAATCATGAAATTGATTTCAGGTATAGAAAAATCTGGAATCTAACGTTTTCTTCCAACCTCAAATTTTAATCATTCATTATTTTTTACAAATTGATAATAAAGGAGTTAGGAGCATTTGAAGTTATGTATTTTTAGCCAATGAATTTTAAGCCATTGTCATTCACAACGGAAGTCGAAATTGTTTGTTCTCATGGCAACTCCGCTTCATTAACTGTTTTTGTTATTGCACTTGAGCACGAACCCGAGAGCAGCAATCCGTTTGAAACAAATTGTATTCAGAATGAATTCTTCAAGAATATTTTAGTCAGAGATAAATAAGATGGAGGATGAATCGGCAATAATTTTTTTACCATTAAACACACAGACACACACACACACATTGTGTGTATATGTGTGTGTGTGTGTCTCTCTCTCTCTCTCTCTCTCTCTATATATATATATATATATATATATATATATATATATATATACGACGAGTATCTTTTCAGTTTCCGTCTACCAAATACACTTCCAAGGCTCAAGGATATAATAGGAGACGCCCGATGTACCACGCATGGATCTGTACACATATACTTGTGCGCATATATATATATATTTCGATGAATGATCTATACCAAACTCCTGGCTCCTCTCCAGCATCCTAAGACCTCTACTACCATCCTTCTCGGGGCACATCAGCAATTTCGATAGAAAACAGAAACAGTCAAAGGTCGAATACATTCATGAGAATTAACGGACTTTCACTAGTGTGTGTATGAACATTTACGTAGTTTTAAGTTTATATAAAGTATATTCTTCTGTAGTCGTAAGCCATCTTGATAGTTTTTGTTATTAGTGTAACATTTCCAATTTAGAGAGTGAAATTTATGTAGCATAAACTTTTGTCACAATAAATTTGATTTCGGGGAACTTTTATTTGTAATTTCCTGTGTAAATTTAGATTCGAGTTTCTTGAAGTCATAAGTGGGGGATTTATCGTTGAGAATCACATACATCTTCAGTAAAACTCCATCACTTCCATGCACACAGCTGCAGCACACACGAAACTTAGGGCGATTCCTCTGTCATCCATGCATGAATCATGAAACTCACCGTGCCATTACGTGCCGCCAATGCTAAGGAGGTGGAGAATTATGGTGAGAATTCATGGCAGGAAAGTACTACATCATGTAAAGGAAAGAGGAAAGGAGCTTAAGAAGTGGCCATAATATTAGTGATTCAATGTATGTTTCCATGTGCGTACGTTTCTATGCAAGTATGCATGTAGGTATATATCTACGTATGTATGCATACATATATATATATGTGTGTGTGTGTGGTGCGTGTGTGTGTGTGTGTGTATATGTGTGTGTGTGTGTGTGTGTGTGTGTGTGTGTGTGTGTGTTACGGGTTTTATATATCTGCAGAATATGTAAATATCAGAGAAAAAAATGAGTGCTTTTAACCAAACATTCCTTGTAATATTATCCCCGTAATAAGGTTCACAGGCAATTTCTTGTCCATCTTGCCATCCTAAATGCAGTGACCCTAATCCTGTTATTCAATTGGCTATTATGGCGATTATTACATTGGCTTGCAACATTACGTTCAATAGGAACCTTATCTATTTTCGTTTTATTTGTATTCTGTCAGTCAAAGATAGCGGAAACTACATCATCTCAGTACTTTAACATTGTGAGCAATTAATTGAAAGCCTAGATTTATTGCTTATTATACGTAATATGCGTGAGTGTGTATATGTATGTGAATTTCAGTGTTTATGTGCCAAAGGAGCATTGGTGTTTCATACTATTTCAAATGCAAACCTTCATTACGCTGAAATGAGGGTCATAATAAGAGACCACTCTCATTAAAAGGCTGATAGTTATTACTTAATCATAGGATCACAGACAAGTTAACATGAAACTGATGCGGTAAACTTAATGAGGCCTCTAATTTACAACTCTACCAGATATGATACAACAGTTGTCAGCATATAAATGTTCGCCACCAAATTAACTCGTCACTGCCTTTACTATTTTAACGTTCGTTCCCTGATTACCCACACACATCAAAGTATAAATTTGATAATAAACAAAATTAATAGGACATTTAAAGCAAATCAGATATGGTCACGATAATTTAATGTAACTACCATTCAATATTGCTTAGTAAGGCTCCATAACCATTTTAAGAACGTGTCGATATACGATTTTACTAGGGAACATAATTTAACATTAACTTTACAGATATAAGGTTTTATTTTCCAATTGGTAGCACTCAATATTGAGTACTTACGCCATCATGACTACTGCTTTTGCTATTCATCCCTTTAGTGACAACATAAGTCAACCACAACTACATTCCCTGTGCTTTGGTGAATAGGACGAATTCACAAAGGGTACTATGCCCTTTCTATCACATGTTACAGATAGCTGAAGCACCAAGATGCAAGAAACTACTCCTCCTAGTTATCCTTTGAGTATTTAAAAGAAATATTTCAAGGACTTAGCCTTTATGGAAAGTAATCGTTCTTTCTTGCGGGATTATTCTTGTGGCCATAACTCTGTTGACGTAATCTTCATCCTTTAAGACATATAAACCAAAGATCGAAATCTCTACAAACTATCATCGGGCTAGTAATAATCAGAAAACACAAGATCAAAAGACAATGTGCCGGAGCGAGTGATATTTTCTTTCTTTTACCGGACAAATAGGTACAAACTAATAAATCATCTCGAAATGCTACTGCTGGCTCGGGGAACACATTGTAAAAAAATTGCTTTCCAAAATGATAAATATTTCACTTTCAAACATTTTCACCGAAGTTCCCAAAGAGATATTTATTTAATTATCGAATTATTATTCCAAACACGCCGAAGACTATTTTTTAATTATATTTATTCATAACTACTATAATACCAAATACAGGTTGCTATAGTTCTTAAAGTGAGAGAAGCAACAAGGATCTGGACTACTTGAACCACCAATTTAACTTACTAACGTTAAATTGTTAATAACGAACGCCTACATATACATACTTAATACAAAGTTGATGCTTTAACTATAAATGGAACAACATTTATAATTATATTTATAATTCATATTTGCCAAAATATTAGCTGTTTCGTGATAAATATATTTTGATTTCTTTTCTCTCATTTCCTTTACACTTCTCTCTTTTCCTTATTCTCCCACTCTCTCTTACTCTGTCTCTCTCTCTCCCTCTCACTCTTTCTCTCTCTATCTATCTATCTATATATATATATATATATATATATATATATATATATATATATCTTTGTGCGCGTGTTTGCCTGTAGGTATTTATTTATCCACATTATCCATATATATATATATATATATATATATATATATATATATATATATATATATATATATATATATATGTGTATGTATGTATGTGTGCGTGTGTGTGTATGTGTGTACATCTGTGTGTGTGTGTGTACATCTGTGTATGTGTATATGTATATAAGGTTGGTTATGTCTGAAAATTTAGTGTAAATATATGCATATATGCACACATACACACACCAACACACACAACGCATATACACACGTTTCTGTATGTATGTGTAAGAGAAGAAACATGTACATGTGTGCGTTTGTGAGTGAGTGAGAGGGGAAGGGAGAGAAAGAGACGGGGAGAGAAAGAGACGGGGAGAGAAAGAGACGGGGAGAGAAAGAGACGGGGAGAGTGAGTGAGAGAGGGACAGAGAGAGAGCATGTTGGATAATATATGTTATGTATATGTATGCAGATGTTCGAAAGTGCCAGTTTCTGCCTATGATATCTACTCATACTTCCATTCATGTTTAGAAAGTGATATTGTCTAGTCACGAAATTAATTGTTTGTTTCGTACTTATAAAATCTTTCGAAGAGTTGCAACTTTCTTTTCTTTTTAAATCACGTTTTATTAACTCCTATTTCACAGCTGTATTTTCTCATCGTAATATTATCTCAGATTTACCAGTTAACTTCTTTCTTATGTAAACAACTCTCATAGCTGTAGTGTTGTTTTTGTATCGTTAGTGTAATTAATATGATTATTAAAACTGTGCAGATAGCCGAGACAGACAAGAGTAGGATTACCTTGTTAAACAATGTTTCATGTTCCATTTCCTCCCACTCAACACCCATCGTTTATAATTCACTTCTTTCATTCATTGGACTGCTGCCATGCTGCAGCCCCGTTTTCAAGTATGTAGTCAAATAACTTGACTCAAATACTTATTTTGTTCCAAGTCTAGTATCTATTCTATCGGTTTCTTTTTGGCGAACGGTACGGGAAAAGTAAAACCAGCACTGGTTGTCAAGTGTATGTCACATACACAAACATGCACACAGACACACACACACACACACACACACACACACACACACACACACATACACACACACATACAAAAACACACATACATACACGCATATATATAGTGAGAATTTATAAAATAAACAAAAGACGAAGGCGGGTGTGTAAACAACAAACAGATGTATTAGTTTAACGATCGGGAAGTGAGAAAGCCTTTGGGGTCTGACTGATAAGTATCGGGATTGTGGCCATAATAATGAAGTTAAAACACGCAGTGTGAAACTGCTTGGCACAGATTGACCTTGAGCTCTGTTGTGCATGCGCACTATGTTTTAACGTTCTAGCTCATTTCCGCTGTTTACAGCAGTGCTTGAAAGGAAGGTGTATAGCATGTGATCGTAGCATTGACCATGACAAAGAAAACTGTCATGGCGATACCTGCTCAGAGGCTTACGCGAAGTTGCAGAAAGTGCATAGAGAGGAATGTATGAGCCGCACTAAGTGTACGAGTAGTTCAGAAGTTTCCAGCATAGCCTAACAAATGTCGATATTGACGAACGTTCTCGGAGACCCGCAACCTACAGAACTGAGAAAAATATCGCAGATGTGCATGCAGCTGTGAGAGGAAATCGTTGAATCACCATCCGCGAGTTATCAGAAGATGTGCAGATCAGTTACGGTGCAGTTCAGCCATATCTCTGCTCAACCTTCTCTGTAATGGTCAATGCGACGATTACACGATACACACTTTCCTTTCAAGAAATTTCTTCGAAGAAATGATATTGCTAAGATTATAAAGCTGGAAAATTACAGGACACGTTATTACACTTGGAAAAGTACAGGACAACTTATTACATCTGGTAAAGTATAGAACAAGAAATTTTTTACTTAAAATATTGAAGCTAAGGATAAAATTTCAAATAAAATATTTAGATTTAGATAATGTTAGTTTTTATTAAAACTAAGAATTTTTTTACAATTTATTACTTCTATTTGTTATCATTTGTTACTTCAATTAAAAATAACTCAAAATATTTTTTGCAGTTTAAAAAAATTCATTTTTTAAATTATTAATTAGAAATTTGAAAATAAGTTGCAAAAAATAATAGTAGTACATAATTAGTTACTGTTGTTGGCGCTCCGTCGCTTACGACGTCAAGGGTTCCAGTTGATCCGATCAGCGGAACAGCCTGCTCGTTAAATTAACGTGCAAGTGACTGAGCACTCTACAGACACGTGTACCCTTAACGTAGTTCTCGGGGATATTCAGCGTGACACAGTGTGACAAGGCTGACCCTTTGAATTACAGGCACAACAGAAACAGGAAAATAAGAGTGAAAGTTGTGGTGAAAAAAAGTACATCAGGGTTCGCGACCATCCCCCGCCGGAGCCTCGTAGAGCTTTAGGTCTTTTCGCTCAATAAACACTCACAACTCCCGGTCTGGGAATCGAAACCGCGATCCTATGACCGCGAGTCTGCTGCCCTAACCACTGGGTCGTTGCGCCTCCACGATTAGTTACTGCAATAAATAGAATAATACAAAAATTAGTTATATGTTACAGTAAAATCCATCTATCACAAATTCACAGTAAACTTTGCTTAATGAATTTGCTTATTATTCTACTTTGCATAAAACTTTAGCTATATTGGTATCACTGGTTCTCATTTATTATTCTAGTGTGTCAATATTTTAAGAAAATGATGGTACCTTTTTTAATCATAATGTCAGTTTGTAAATTAAAATCAAATAAATTTTAATATTCAAATGTTATCCTTAGCTGCAATATTTTAAGTAAAGATTTTCTTGTTCTGTACTTTACCAGATGTAATAACTTGCTCTGTATTTTTCCAGGTTTATGATCTTAAGAATATTAAATCTCTTGCTTGCACTTTTCCATGTAATGCATGTTTTTTCCAGGTTATGCTATTATGCTAATTATAATGTGTCAAATGTGTCAATTAGCAGTGTCGTTGATATTTTTTTCCTTAGCTCAATGACGCCAGTTACATATATTAAAAGTCCCCTTATGAAATTATATTCATGAACAAGTATACAACTATATTATCACCCTCAAATTTGAGAAACAAACACTCATAACTTTTTTCTTTTAAAACGTTATTGCATGAGATTGATACCATGAAATTCCTCGAATTGAGCTCTATCATTTAAGCTTACTTAAAATATAGTTTGTTTTTAAAAAATGAAAGTTAATTATACTTAAATCCAATTTTTTTCCTTGTTTATATTTTGTCATGATATTTTACCTCATAACTTTTTTGATACAAATTTTTGTTACATGGAAAAAAACTATGAAATTCTTCATGCTTTTTTCTATCATTGAAGCTAAGATATATTTTGCTTTTAAAAAAAAAGTTATTTAGACCTAAACTTGATTAGTGGTCTTACTTACTTTCCTATGACGGTGCTACAAATTTTGATGTAAACTTCTACGGGATCAAATCTCAATTTTTCTATGCCAAAATGTAGCTAGGGACCAGTCCTCTTCACAAACGTTAACAGTTTTCAATTTGGTTAAGAACTTAATTATGTGCTGCGTATGAATAAATTGCAAACTTAAGAATATTATTCAACTACTACCGTATATAACTTCGATACGTTTCGACCAAAGATTGGTCCAGGCCATGTTTAATTTAATAGCATCACCTCAAAGGATTAACGAAATCCGTTTAAGTCAAGTTTTGTGGTATCGTGATCCATTCAAGTAGGGAGTTCTCATTGAATGAGTTGTATCCAGGTATAAGTGTTAAATAGGGCAAGGCCTGTTGATTAAAAGAAATTGTGTTGCAGTGTGTTTATATGTTGTGATCCTGAATTGGGTAGGGAACGTATGGCTCATGGTCCTCGCCTTGGATGACTTTTGAAGCTAATGTTAGGGTCGCTTGGGCAATGCTGATGGCATATTCTCCACATCGTGCAAATGATGTATCGCTCATGGTGGCGCTGGAGAGAATAAAGTTTCAATGTTTAAAGCGGTCCCAATACTCGAAATCAGTCATGCCCTTAATTGTTTTAGTGAATGACCTCTGGGGTGATTCGATTTTCGAGATGTTTTGTTTTGTATGGGGAGACCACAGGGTCAATAGTATACGAGGTGTGGCCGTACAAATGAGGAGAAAAGAGGAATTATGACACCTTGTTCTCTGGACCGGAAGTTTCTTAGGATCCAAGAGCTTATCCTACGAGCTATAACGACCTTATTGTTGATGTGGGTACTTCAGCTGAGTTTGTTATCAACAATTACTCCTAGGTCTCTGATGTTATTAGATGCTATGAGCGGTTCCCCTGAAGGAAGGGTGTATGGCTATTTTAGCAGAATATTTCTTCCAAAATGCATCAGCCCAAGTTTTCCCCTGTTTAGTTGCATTTTGTTTTTGTCTGCCCATTGACTCACAGCATGTAGATCCGATCGGAGCTGAGTTCAGTTTTCTTCTTCATTGATAATTTTCTGGCGCTAAGAGTCATCAGCGAATATTTTCACTTTGCTGTGTTTTATGACGCTGGCGAGGTCGTTTATATAAACTATAAAGAGGGGTATGCCCAAGACAGTCCTCTGAAGGACGCCACTAGTGACTTTTGCTGGGCTTGAGTGGACTCCACCGATCACATCTGCTCTGTTCTCCAGAAAATACTATTCCAGTGAAGAGGTTTTACACGGATTCCAACATTTGACAATTTTGATAGTAGAATGTTACAGTCAACTCTGCCGAACGCTTTACTAAAGTCAAGATATATGACATCAGAGCTCGAAGCTGATCCCAAGGCTTTAAGGATATCATTGATGTGATGTAAGAGCTGTGTTAGACAGTCCCTGCTGCAGCGAAAGCCATGCTGATTTGGATTTCACCACCCTCTCAAACACTTTAATGATATGGGAGATGGGTGAGATTGGGCAACATTTGACTGCGAGGGATGTTTCCCTGTTTAAAACTCGGGATGCCAGACTGAGATAAGAGCTGTTTCGGTATATAA